>NC_088884.1:158001668-158186668 GCF_037157495.1 Lathamus discolor | reverse complement strand
CACAATCACCATTCACAATCTCCTCAGTGACTTTATAGCCAATGATAGGATTTTTCAAGTTCATAGAAACTCATCAAAACACCTCCTGGTATTTTTTTCTTCTCCATCTAGCCATGCTCACTTAAAGCATAATCTGTACTGCTCCTGCTAGCGAGTGAGGGCTTGGTTTGATGCCTTAGGGCCCGCTGAGCACTTCTTTATTTCTGGCAGCTCCTTGGGATTTGTGAACTGGAAATGGGAATGTTGCGGGCTGCTGCAGCACTTTGACACGTTCCTTTCCCAGGGGTCATATCTAACCTCGAGCGATGCTTTGTGTGTACTGTTAACAAGTCAAGCTTTGCAGGGTCGCTCTCTAAAGTTATTGTCAGGAAACTGAGTGGTTTTATGCTTTCTTTTGCTGGTCTTCTGGGGTTAAGGTTTCATAGCTCTATATTTGAGGCTCCCCAGTTCTTTTGGGTGGGTGCTACTTGAGCCCATAAGTTCTTTACAACATGACTGGCGTACAACATCTTCCAGCAGAAGAGGACATGCAATATGCAGGGTGGGGATCTCCTTGAACCTCCTCTCCTCAATTTCATGGGCCGTTTCTGATCAACATAGGGCTTGGAAGCTGTCAGAGAGAGATACTCCTGTGTTTCTGAACCACCAGGAACTCCAGTCCCTGAAGCCAGAATCGTACCACAGCAGTGCAGGCTGTACTGGTTTATGCCACTGATGGCTCCAGCACATGACTAAATGCCACTCTGGTTCTGATTTAGCTGAGGTGTGAATGGGGAAAGGAGGGAAGAGGGAATATGGAAGTTTCATAGTCTCTGTGGATGTGTGTTTTTCCATGATGTAGTACAGCTGTGGCTGTGTACCTGCGCACATTTAGATTGGGACTGTGTGTTTCCTTGTTGATGAACACTGTCTCTATCCCTGCACAGCTCCAGGGAGATTTGCTGAAGCAATAACATGGCAAACACAGGTATGGCTGTGGGTACAGAGCTGTTATATGGCTGAGTGGGAATGTGCTGAGGGTGACTTTCTGAGGTAATGGGTTGCACCAAAGCCTCCCCTTCTAGGGCAGGGGTTAAGAATTGACTCAGATAAGAGTAGGTCCAAGTACTACCCTATTATAAGGCCTTTCAGGTGTTATTTGTGAGCAGCCTGTATTTCCAAATTGATTTTTTCCCCACTTATATTCTGACTCAGAGCAACCTCTTGCTCTAAACAGGCTGCACACTCACCCTGAGTGATGTTTCCCGCATCCAGGGCAGCTCCCCTCTGACAGAGCCAGCAGAAGGCATCGCCAGGAGGCTGTAATTAAGGGTGTTACCAGAGTTATTTGCTCTGTTCCCAGCAGGCTCTGAAAGGGTGATCAGGAAGAAACTAGAAATACTTGCTGGGCCTAATGAGGTAGGCTTGAAGTGATAGGGGTATCCCATTCTCATTTTCTCAGAGGGAAGTAAGAGAGCTTGGTGTCAGGTAGCAGACAGCATGGACTCAATGAATGAATGAATGAATGAATAGTAAGTTGGTTTTTAAGCTGTATATGTGATGGTAATGTTAATGTTTAGTGGAGTGTTTTTCATCAAGGGTCTTTTTTCCCCTTTCTTGTTTTGCCCTTGCTGCTGCTCATCTCAGTTCAACAGAAAAGGAAGACTGTGCAACCAAGAATGTCACAAGATTAGCTCTGCTTTGTGATAAGGCAAGATTTGGCCCATACAAAGTGCTGCTGGAAGAACAACAGTAAGCTGAGGAGCTGGTAGCTCCTGAATTTTTGGGAATTAGAAATCCCTCAGTCATTAAGAGGTTTTCATTTCATGTTAACCTCTTCCCAGGCTTTTCACTTTCAAAATGTTGTCTTCTATTGTCACAAGGATTCTGGGGAGGGACTCTTCGTCAGAGACTGTAGTGATAGAACAAGGGGCAATGGGTTTAAACTAAAACAGGAGGAGTTCAGGTTGGATATAAGGAAGAAGTTCTTTACTGTGAGGCTGGTGAGGCACTGGAATGGGTTGTGCAAAGAAGTGGTGAATGCTCCATCCTCTGGTGGTGTTCAAGGCCAGGTTGGATAGAGCCTTGGGTGACATGGTTTAGTGTGAGGTGTTCCTGTGCACCCCAAGAGGTTGGAACTAGGCTATCTTAAGGTCTGTTCTAGCACTAACCATTGTCTGATTCTTTGTTATTTAGCTCCTGGAGAAAAGGGGACATTTGTGTTGTGATTTTGGTTGCCTACTCTGAATCCATTCCTGGAACTGTGACCAAATGAGGTCTTGGTAGTTACTGCATTTAGCTAGGTATTTTAGAACTCCTTAGAGCTCTGTCCTGATCCTCCTTGCTGTGAAACTGATGGCAGACCTCCTGCCTTTCTGAAGGGACGTAGTTAGGGTGCATTGGCAGCAGCAAGGAAAGCTGTATTGTGAGTTTGTGGAGGGGATGCACGCTGAAGATGTCCTGATCTTGGTTGCTGTTACTTGTGTGGGGGCCTGGACAGTTGTTTCTCTTGTGTGCCTTTTCCTTCTCACATTTTGTCTCTAAGACAGTAAATGGCACACAGGAGGAACTTGCAGTGGTTTTCCATGGTCTTTCAAGTGTTTTCATTCCCAACAGCACTTGCCATAACATAATGATGAACCTTGGATTGGGTCATGGGAAGAGGTTGCTGAGGTAAGCATATGGGTAGTGTGTGTGATGCTCTGAGTGGTGTTTGGGTTTCTGCTGCCTGATCATCTGCATTCAATACCCTGGGCAGGAGAGGGGGAACAGGGTCTGAGTTGCATGCTCGGTGCACTTGTGTGCCCTTAAGGGTGCCTGTGTCTTAGCAGAGACTTTGTTTTTGATATTTTGCCAATGAGATCACAGGTGGCAGCTTAGTAAAATCATTTAAACGTCTGTAACATGCTATGTCAAAACCTGAATACAAATTATTGCCCAGATTCCACTAATTGATGCTTAATAGAAAGAAAAATAGTGCAGGAGAAAAACCCTCCTAGAAACAATCAATAAATTAAAGATGCTTGGGGATATAAATTCAGCAGTTAAATGAGATACTAATGAAGATGGGAGTTTAATGGTGAGTAGTCTCATTACACTGTTTTAAAAACTCCATTTGATGTAGATTTTGTACTGGTAAAAGGAAGACAGCCCAGTGACAAACATCCATGAGAACAAAAGTTGTTCTGGTATATGAACACAACTACTACTGTCTATTGCTAAGAAGCTTTACTTCCCCATTTCTGTCAGTTGTTGAAAGATCTGGGGGGGGAAATATGGAGCAGTTAATTAAAAAACAACTAATGACTGTTCCACAGGGTCAGTTCGTTTCTCGGAGCCTAAAATGTGCAGGATATTAACACATGTATCATTTTTTTGACACTGGAGGACAATTGCAGAGCCCAGCATTGCTGCTACTGGTTTTAAAGCAGAACTTAATTAACTAAAGATGGGCTGAGCAGGTTTGGCTGGAAATGGGCAATGGGTTTCCAAAGAGACGAGCTGCTTGCATATTGCCAGACTACAAATTAAGGATGTTGCTTCCTAACTCATCTCAGCCTGCTGAGCAGCACGGTGCTGTTACCACCCAGCTCCCACCTTTACCTCACGGCTGGATGTCATCCCTATCTCCAAACCCTTAAGCATGTTTCACTTAACCTGTTCTAGGCGTCTGCCTTAGGGTGAGATGAATTATGCCCCTAAAATTCCCATTTCTCACTGTACTGGGGACAATAACTCGGACAAATCCAGCATTTGCTGTCAGGTAAGATACCCTAGAGTGGGCAAGTTTGCACCTGCAGGCTGCAGCCCACTTGTGCTTTGGCTAGACCAACAAAGCTCTTGGGTAGAAAAAATACAGCTAAGTCCATTTCTGCACATGCTTCAGCCCCACTGTGGCTGGGAAGAGGTGGTTTGTTAATGCCCCTGCTTTGCTTTGACACTGGTGAGGCATTTTTCTTATGTCAGGGTGGAATTTGGTGAACGCAATTATTTTCCTTTATCTTGCAGTTACGTTTAAACTGCATCTCTGCTGGTACATGCTCTGTTTTGATTAATATTAAACTTCCAGATCATCTTTTTGAATTGGAGCAATTTCTTAGAACAAATAGACCGGAGAGCCAGATTTCTGAGTGATTAGTAGCAGGCTGAGAGCGCTGGATGCTTGGGGAGCTTAACGATTCATGGCCAGATTCATTCACCATGGTTAGAGTGGTGGGCATGTCACAGCTGCGATTCCTCTGGCAAAACCTCAGCCTGAAATGATTTTAAATCAGGAGTTCAGTTTTCCATCCCCTTTCTTTCCAGGTTGGCTGCCTTGCTGAAAGGGGGGAGGAGAGACATCCTCCCATCCCAGGATATGCGGAAAAATATCTGGCTATGAGGACCCGATGGGCTGTAAGTCTGTTCTTCCATTTTCTCTAAATTCCTGGGCACAGGCAAAAAACCTCCCACTGGCTCCAGTGTTTTCATCCCAGGGGATGCCTATCTGGGTGCTATGCAGGGTAGGGGGCAGACCTGGATGCAGCATGGCTGTATTTTGTTCTGGCTTGTTTGGTTTTTTTTGTGAGGAAGATGCTAAATGGGAGATGGAAAGAATGACTAGAAGAGGTCAGCTATAGGTGCCACATGACCTGATGTAATATGAAGGGAAAGAGGAGGCTTTCACTGATTTCAGCTGTAATCTAATGGTTCGGCACTAGTGGAAGTTCTGGCTTTAAGGGTTTTGGAAGCACAGCAATGACATGTTTCTGATTTCCCCCCAAATACACCCGATATTGGTATAATGCCAATGGGTTGCCGTCAAGCACATATAGTGCTGTTTCTGGACTAGTCTGCTACCAGAATGCAGCATGAAAAATAGTATTTGTAGCCAAATGAACACTAAACCCTTTTTTCGTTTATTTAGTTTTAATGCATAAATGGGTTACAAACAGTATGTGCAAAAGATGGATTTTCCCATGCAGGACATGAGGGGTGTGTGCTGGCTGAGCCATAGGGGGTCAAATGCAGATAGGTGAGATCATTGACTGTGCAGGAAGGCAACAGCAGTGCTTATGGGACAAGAACCTTATGTTTTAGGACTAAGAAAATATATACTTTGAAAACCAGATTTTGCATCTATGTTGACACTTTTGGCCCTCAAACTCATTTTTCATAACTAAGATACAAATTTACCTTCTGCATTGAATAAGGTCAGGTATTCAGCTGGGATTTGGACCTAGGCTGTTACAGAGCAATGAGTACTCAGTACCTTCAAAAGAATTAAAAACATGAAGGGCCCATCACATCTTTGGGAAAGCTGTTGTTGTTGCTGATCCTGTGAAGTTTTGAGCACTTGTTGAATAGGAATTCAGGATTTTGAGTGTTTCTGGAGACTGGGACCAAGGCCTGGGTACTCTATTATCAAAACTCAGAAATTACTTTAAGATGTTGAACATTGGCGGTGCATTATATCTTGCTGTGGAAAAGGTCATCCCTGTTATTTGTAGAGGGAGGGTTGCCTTTGCTTCATGGCTGGCTGACTTTTTGGGCTACATGGTATAATTTATAACTACTTATTGTTTGCAGACACTGGGCTGAGGATATTTTGTGTGTGAAATTTAAAATGCAGCCTGTTGTAGTTGGATATGTGGAACAGAATTCTTTTGTCTGGAAGGAGACAGACACCTGGACTTGCCACCCTTGGCTTCCTCTTCAGTTAAAGGGGAGGAAAACAGGGATTTGTAGGGCATGAATTATCATAAAATAGCTGTTTAAAATATTTCAGATGCACCCATCCACAAAAGTAGAGAGACATGCAGATACTGGCAATACAGAGAGATTGTCACTATCTCACATGGTAGCGTTTATGTTGTAGATGTTGGAGGTAGGCTGTGTTAACTCTTTTTTCCTGGTGTCTTTCTGTTCTCTGCACAGCTTGTGTAAAATCAAGGAACTGATGCTAATGTGCATGGAAAATTAAGAACCCACTTAGTGAAGGATTTAGATGCTTGAGCAATTGTGTTAAAATGCTCACCTGCACGTCACAGTGAAGTCAGTTGCCTTAAAAACATGAAGGAATGTAAATTCCTTAATAAATGCAGAACAATCTATCATATTTTTGGGCTGTCAGTCTCAGAATTTACAATTCCATGCAGAATTGGTTCAAAACTATGCAGAAATGCATTAGCTGTCACGGCCCATTTCTTCAGTGCAACTCTGTTTTTGAGTAGTAGCGTTAGCTTTTTAAGCAGGCTCCAGGTGTTTGATATTGATATGAGCAAATGAGTTGAGGTCTTCTTATGCCAGTCACTGCACAAACCCAATGTGGCCTTACATAGCAAGTGTGAAGTTCAAGCCTTGCCCTCATCCATGATTGGCTTGGGAGCCAAAGGAGTGTGGCCTTGCATGACAGCTAAACCTGAGCAAACTATGAGCTGCTGGTTTTCCCCACTTCCAGCCATATGTTCTTGTCATTTTTCCTGCAACTGTATGATCTGAAACAAAAAGGAGAACCAAACCAACCACAAACAAATCCTCATTTTCATCTGGCTATCCAGTTGAATCAACACCTGCAAAATCATGATATCTAGATCCCAACTGTGGGAAATCTTACAGCTCTCTTGGATCAATGCAAGTATCTTGTGAATCTTCACCATTAGTCTCTTGGTTACTGGACCTGCCACCTTGACTAGAATCTTGTCCCCCAGAGAATCTCCCTGTGCAGTTTGCAATACCTCTTTCCAGGCATTTTGCTAGAGTTAACAAATGGCTGTGTCACAAAGCACTGATTTGTATCTGTTTGACACTGATTTTGCTAGTTTGGTGTCAAAGAATAAAATCATAGAATCATCTAGGTTGGAAGAGACCTTTAAGATCATTAAGTCCAACCATTAGCCTAGTACTGCCATTTTTGCCACTAAACCATGTCCCTAAGCAGCACATCTACATGTTTAAGTACCTCCAGGGATGGTAACTCCACCACTTCCTTTGACAGCCTGTTCCAACACTTGACAACCCTATCAATGGAGACATTTTTCCCAATATCCAATCTAAACCTTCACTGACACAACTTAAGACCATTTCTTCTTGTCATGTTGCTCGATAACTGGGAGAAGAGACTGACCTCCACCTCAGCAATGAGGTCTCCCCTCAGCCTCCTTTTCTCCAGGCTATACAGCCCCAGTTCCCTCAGTTGCTCCTCATAAGACTTCAGCTGTAGACCCTTCGCCAGCTTCATTACTCTTTTATGGGCATGGTCCAGCACCTCAGTGCCTTTCTTATAGTGAGGTGGAATGAATCAGACTTGTTTTGTGGGACCAGTCTCTGACTGCATAGCTACAGGTGTTTTGTTGTTATGGAAATCCAAGTACTAGCCTCTTTTGTGAGTGGAGAATCAGAGACTTGTATCAATGAAGCACAGCCTTCCGTCTCTTCTCATCACTAGTTAAGTAAAACTGTATGGAGCAAGTATCACCAACCAAGACCTGGATAAAAACCATGTGCTGCTGTTAAACCCAAGATACTCTCCAAAGCTTTACATTCATTGTAAGTGACTGTGAGGAATACCTTTTAACTAAGTAATTTTCTTGTCAGACAAATAGTCTTTGAAGTCATGCAAAGTACGTACAAAGTGTGTGTATGTGAGTGGCAGGTGGAGAAACATCACAAATTACATTCTTGGCACATAAGAATTCACCTATTACTCTGTTATAGCTGTGATTTCAGTACCTCCCAGTAACCGCTGTTTGTCCAGGTGTCAGGTAGGTGATGGTGGAATGGCCAGATGTGAACCACAAAGGACAAGAAAGCAGCGCATAAGTTTGCATTAACCCTTCCTAGCCTGGACAGTATGTGCCCAAGTGAGCCTGCCCAAGAGGAGAAAAGTTGATGGGATCATTGTGTCCTATGATCAGACAGCACTGCGCCATGCAGGATATTAAAGGCTGTTCTTTTGAGAATCAGTTGAAGGAGAGGCACAGTTTATCAACAGTAGTCCTTGGAAAAGTTTCTCAACAAATGGTCTCTGGAGAGAGGACACATTGGAAGACTACACTTCTGATAACAGCCTGTTAAAATATCAAGGTCAATGGAAGAGAACCGTGTCACTATAATGTGGGCCATGAAATGGTTTACAAGTTGACACCAGTTTTCCCCTGAGTGTTCCTTCTCCTTTCCTCTCTGTGTAGTGTGGTGTAATTGTGTGGAAAATAACAGAATTTGGATCAAAACCAGTGAAAGAAACTCCTCGGGAAGGAGCAAGGAGAAAGTGAGATAACATCAAGTGGCTGTTGGCAGTTACTGCAATACATTAGTGTCTTCATCAAGATCCTAGACATAGACAAATAGAAAAGGACTAACAGAAAACAGCAGAAACACTTTTCCCTAGTAGTTTCTTAAGTAATTCATTAAAGAATATCATGAACTTGGTCAAGGCAGCTCCAGAAATCACTGAGAGAGGCTTTATTGCTGCAAAGCAAGCACTTGCTGCATGCTGTGCCACCTAGCCAAGCTTTCAATGTGGGCATCTCTCCTGTTCTGAGCAAGAGAACTCCTACAACACCAATCCTCAGTGATCTTAGCAATAAACCCAGGGTCTGTTTGAACAGAAGTGTGCTTCTTCCTAAAATTTTGGTACTTCTGAAGAGAGCTGTTTCTCTTTTGTTGCCTACTTTGTGTGTGCAAGTGGAGTTTCAGTTGCTTTTGCCCCATATTAAGCTTACTGCTGAAATGGAGAAGGCTTTGCCTGGCCTGCTTGCCCATCCTGTGCCCTTAACTAAAACTGAGCAGTACAACTGTTGCTTACAGGTGTAATCTCGGTTAAACCTCAACACCTTTCCCTTCTCACGACCTTTGATATCAGCAGTCAAGAAAAAACACAAGGGGAGAATTATAAAAATTGATTTCTATTTCACTAGAAATATTTCCCCTTTTGGCCACAAACTGAGACTGTTCTGACTCTAACCAGTCCTCCCTGGGGTTTGGTAACAGTAGCTCACAGGAGGATCCAGCTTATCTGAAGACCAAACAGTATATTTCTCATTTCCGCTTAGTGGTGAGGTGTTTAATTGCTGCTTAGTTTCACCAGTCAAGTAATTCACATTGATGTGTTAAAAGCAGCCAGCAGCAGTTAAGCTTCATTCAGGGGCTGCTGTGAACGATCCTGACATCTTTTTGCTGGTGCTGGCTCTGCAGGATGGAAGTGCTCAAATTTCTCCTCTCAAGTGGGCAAACAATCTATAGAAAATGAAGTCTGAAAAGCCATGAGGTTGTAAGGCAGCTTAAAGCAGAGGCTCTATTGGCTGAAATTTCTTGTCGTGCACAAATTCAGGTTGAAAATTAAAGTGTTGCCAACTTACTGGTAATTTAGGAGGGGAAGTATTGCTTAAATACAATGAGACAGGGTTGAACAAGAAACAGAGGGTATTCACTTCATAAAGTCCATGCAGGTTTATGTATCTACTGAGCAAACGCTGTCCTTAAGGATGTATCAAGTTATAGAGGTCGGTAGATATAGAGATGGCTATGTTTGAAGTCTGTAACTCTGCTTGGTGGACTCAGTCCTCACTTGCATTACTGTAAATGAGGTGCAATTCTTCCAAAGTCTAAAGCCCTGCCTTGCATGGCTGTTTGCACTTTTTGGCAGAGTTGTAAAGTGCTGCTGCTAGCTCAAAATCATAAAGAGTTTATACTCAGTAGCAATTTAAATCTACCTTATTTTCTGTGGGGTAATTGTGGGTCTGCAGTGAAGCAGCATAAGCAAATAGTCTGGCCTCTTTATTGATGTATTTATTTTCTTAAGTTACTTCCTTTTTTGTCTTGTCTTTTCTGATGGTCTGATACTGCCAGCCCTGTGTGGGAGCTCCATGCAAGATACAGAATACCCTACATGTCTCTGCGTATCTATAGGTACAGAGGCTGTGCAACTTGGAGGCAGATAAACAATTTATTTTCATGAGTTAGAAATGACCAGATAACTCATGAGTGACAGAGCACAGCAGAGCCAGAGTCAATGATGCATGAATGTACCAAAGTGGTGGAAGTAAATTGTTTGCTGCAACTTCTCAGAGTGGCTGCTGTGCTGGATGGGAAGTTACACTTGTACCACCTTTTGGGCAGTCTATGTAGACTTATAGAACTTGTAGCATGATTTGCTATGAGGGAATGATCATCGGGTTTTAGCTTCTTGGTGGGTCACACCATCAGGCTCGCTGGAGCACTATGTGGGCACTGTTGTAAAGGGCAGGCTTCGTGGCTGCCACAGAGTTCAAGAAATAATTTGCTTATATAAATTATGCAGTCAACTGATTAATATATTAAGAGGTGCAACTGCTGTAATAGCAGACTAATAATACAGAGCTGCTGCTCGTGCTTAACATGGTCATAGAATCATAGAATCATAGAATAGTTAGGGTTGGAAAGGACCTCAAGATCATCTATTTCCAACCCCCCTGCCATGGACAGGGACACCTCTCACTAAACCATCCCACACAAGGCTTCATCCAACCTGGCCTTGAACACCGCCAGTGATGGAGCACTCACAACCTCCCTGGGCAACCGATTCCAGTGTCTCACCACCCTAACAGGAAAGAATTTCCTCCTTATATCCAATTTAATCTTCCCCTGTTTAAGTTTTAACCCATTACCCCTTGTCCTGTCACTACAATCACTCTTCTTCAATTCAGACAATGCAAACAGACACAAATAAAAGGCTAAGCTGAGTAATAACAGCTGCCTGATATTCCATCTGCAAGCGTGAGGGTCTTTAGATGAACTGAAAGCCTTAGAGTATGAAATAGCCACTCATCTACAGAAACTCGTATCTTACCAAGGGGTCTGTAACTCCTGCTCCCAAACTCATCTTACCCTCTGTGCAATACTGCAATCTGATGGCAGTTTGAGAGATGGTATTCCACTTGTCTTTCAGTTAATGAATATGAGTTGAAAGGAAATGGTAGCATAGCCCACGTTTTACCTAGAACAAAGTTTAGCTGTGTATTTTTAGCTAATTAGTAGATTATTTCTTAAAAAAACCTTACATGCCAAAAAGACCCAATTTCCCCCAAATCCCACACCACTTGGCTGGAACCACTGGGTGGTTTCTCATACCCAACCCCCAGCTGTTTGCATTCATCGGAGTTTGATGTCTTCAAACTGAGAACCACAAACCGGAGAATCGATATCATCTACTGAGCACAGCATAAACACAATCAATTAATTCCTTTATATGGAAAACAATCTGGAACTCAGCTCACTTCCTCTTTCAGGCAAATTATAGCGATAAGAGTTTCCCCGAGCTGAAACCAGAAGCACCAGCTTTCTGCGCACTTAACCTATAATTGTCTATAACATGCGTGGAGGTAAGTGAGACGCAATTTTATTCACAAGAGTTCCATTATCTTTAATCAGCTTCTACATAATTTCCTTTGTATCCAATTGTTTTGGCTTTAAATATGTTCTACATTTCCTTTTCATGCCTGTGTAGCCAAAAGGTGAAGAAGTCAATTTTATGTTCACAAAAATACTCCATTTGCAAGAGTTTTAGCAGCGTGACTATTGAAAACAGGAATAAATAAAGTTGTTTTTAGGAGAAGAATTTTGAACCATTTAAGCACCTTTCCCTCAGCTGTGCCCTAAAATGCTTTACAGAGTAAACTAAACGCTTTATGAAACTGTAATATAATCCACAGCAGCAAGAACAAACAAGATGATAGAAACCAGAGGAAAGAGACCTTTTTGAATAGGCTGTTTAAATAAAATACAATGGTGCCAACAATGGGCCGCTTTCATTTGAGACCAGCTCTTTACATCTTGATCTTGTAATAACCTAAAATATGTAGAAATTTAAGGGAGTAAAGAAATCTCTGCAGTCCTTATGAATTGATATGCCCTAGTGAAAGGCTGTCCTCACTTCCTGAGGGCTGAAGTGGGTCAGCAATGCATTCAATTTGACAAGAAGAGCAGCCACTCAAAGCTTATTGCCGGGAAGGAGAAGTAATTCATCACAGGCATCTAAATGCTTCACTGGAGTAGGGGTTCCAAGCTGCATACTTTGGTCCAAGGAAGGGACAGACCGACTAGGGAAGGAATAGAGGCACACTAGTAAAATAATGAAACCCCCTTTTAAATTATTTTTTAATTATATTTCATTATTTGGGCTAAATAACACTGGTATAGTCTTCAAGTATTACATATCACATCTTGTTGCAGGAGACGAGGAAATTACTGCTGTGTGCATGGGCTCAAACTGCATTCAGTGCTGCAAATTAGGAGAATTTTTTACAGTTAAGGATGGTGCAATGCTGGAATACGCTGGCTGAGGATGCAGTGGGGTTTCTGATGTTTGAGATGGTTAATTAGACAGATAACCATCCTTCAGGAATGACACAGATGTATCTGACCCTGCTTTTGGAGAGCAGTATGGGTCTGATGACTTTGCATGGTGCTCGCAAGCCCTAATTCTCTGCACTCCAGTGTGGGCACCTTAAGATTGGTCACTGTTACACATGTGGGTTTGGAAAAAGAGCACACCCTACTTCCCAGCTGAGCATCTCACAGGTGGGACATGACCTGGGAGCTGTGTTTCTGCAGATGGTTGCCTCTGCTTTTGACTCAGAGAGCTCAAATGTGCCTTATACCTGCCTGATGTGTCTCCTTTCTGCTCTTTTGTGCTGGTGGCTCAGTCCTGCCTGGTTTTAGTGCTGTAGATCTCTTTCAGCCTTGTTTGCAGATTGCCTAGTTATGGGCAGGATCTCTCTCTAAATAATACTACTTATTCAAGAATGAGTAGAATCTAAGGAAACCGTCACCGAGCAACAGATTACTTTTTTTTCCTCAGCTCTTGACAGATCTCTGTGGTTATGGCTCCTTTTCACCACCTGACTTGCAAAGTGCAAGTTGCTGCCTGGCATTTGAAAGTGTTATTGCTGTTCAGAAGGACGATTTTCTGGCATGTGATAGGCAAGAACAATGTCTCCTACTTTTAACTAATGATTGGAGGAACTTAAAGGTCTTTTCCAACCTATACGATTCTATAATTTTAAACACTGCTTCCTTCCATGGATGTTTGGACTTTTATTGCTTCTAGTGGCGATGTCAGGACTGCAAAGCAGCTAATGGGGATGGATTCCCTCCTGCTTTTGCTGGTGATAATGCCAGTTGGCTGAGATCCAGGATTTGTTGAAGTGTGTTTGTGTCCCATCATGACTACAAAGCAGCCTCTGGTTCATGAATCCGCTGGAGAACAGCCAGAAAGGAGAGGCTGCCGTTGGGTCAACCAGAAGCTCTTCTCATCTCACTGTGTGCCTGGACAAGGGATCACTGAGCAGATTTGTCCCAAAGAAGCATTAAGCAGCATTATGTTTTCCAATACAAAATTCTCTTGCTTGTGTTGACCAGGACAGGGTTTCCTCTTGTCACCTGTCATGCAGCCTAATTGCTTCACCCAGCCTTGATTCGGGGCTCAGGATTCAAGATTCCCGAGAGATGTGATAAAAATCCTTTTCTTTCTCTCTGTTGTATGCATCACGCTGGTCATCACCATAACTCCCTGGAAGCAGTGCCTGTGATACTGCCACCATCAGCTCGGTGCTTAGCCCAGGGATGTGAGCTTCTGTAGCTTGCTCTGTCCTTGGCTGCAATTGCATGTACCAGCAACAGTGAAACTCTGTGGACCTTCACTTGTTTTCCTCTTGGACCTTAAATGTACAGCACCTTACACAGGGAGGTCCTGAGTCATCACAAGTCTCAAGTGGGTGATGTTTATTTTCCCTCTGTTGCCTATTCGCTTCCTGAAAAAAGGAAGATCAATGGAATAATTCAGCTCACATGACCTCTGGGAATAGAGGATGCTGCCAGTGTATTTTTTTTTTTTTAAGAAAGGGGGGAAAAAGGAGGAAAGAAATAAAAAATCCTGAAGGTTTAAATGCAGCCTCCTCCATGACCCCTCTCCAAAACCAGTATTACCCGAACAAAATAATGTCTTGCTTGTACTTATTTATTTATTTTCCTCAACAAGGACTGTGAGTTCATTTGTTTGTTTTACATTGCCTGCTCGGAACAGTGTAGCTGTATGAGGTTAAAGAGATCCTCCGAGAAAGATCCTATTGATTTTAATTACCGAGAAACAGCCCACAGGGACAAAAGGACTTTGGCTGTTTATTTAGCCATCGCTGTGCTGCAGTATTGTGTAAGGAGAGATCAAATCAGTTGCCCTCATTATTACAATAATAATAAGGCAGAAAAGGTGCCTCAGGGCCTTAGGATTTTTTCTTTAAGAGGCAATAACCTCCACCACTCCTCCCACTAACAAAAGGCAGACTTGAGGAACAAGGAGCAATTACTATTAGTCAATATTAATTCAATTAGACTCATGTTATTTATATCATGAAAAGGATTGTTTAATGTTTTAGAAATATCCCATCCAAATCAGGGGCCACATCTATTCATTTACAGATTTATTTTTATCACTGCTAAATGTACATTAAATGGTTTCCACCTCCTTTGGACTGAAGCTAAATTTAATTAGGTACTTGGTATAAACAGCAGCTAAACCATGTTTATTGGTAAAATGAGTGTTTATAATTGTATCTGAGTTGAAAATACACCTTCTTGGGTGTTAAACTGGAAACCGTCCAGGGATGAGCAAGTGTTCCTTGCCTGGGATCTTCTCCTACTTGTTCTAGGCTAACCTCAAGCCAGATTTATGGTGGTTTTGATGACAGCAGAAATCAGTTTGTTCTGTTTATGCTATTTGCTATTTTTGGAGCCTGCACCTCTGAATTCATCTCCACTTTGTGGCTTGGTTTGTGTTGTCTCATGAGAATTTAGTGTTTCCCCATGAGTATTCTCTTTCTTAAATACTTTTCAATGAATGCTTGATGCTTTTGGCCAGAAGAGCCCAAACAGCCAAATTACAGTGCTTTATGTGAACTGTGTCTCAGATCTCACTTGTACCTTAAAGAAAGATTAGCCCATATTCTTTTTGGCATTGATCTTGTAAAACTGCTTGAGTGACCCAAGAGCAATTCAGCAGATGGGTGTATGCAGGGGAAGGTTGTATAAAAGTCAGCGTCTTAACACAGAGGTGAGCAAATCTGGAAACAGTTGTTTGAGACAGAATTGGTCTTTCAAACACCTTGGCCAGGCCATGTGTAGGTGCATGTTGTTATTGGTATGGAGGAAATAATGGAGCTGCACATCATTGAAATTAAGTTGTAATTTAACTGTGATCTGTGGGAGCCTTATGCTTGTTGAGGACTCTGCAGAAGGACTTTAAAGAGAGCCCAAGCAGTTTAGCTGTCAGCATCATTTGCAGTCTTCTGTGCAAAAGGCACGGCAGAACTTGAGTCAATGTTTGTGCTCCAGCTCAGCAACTAACTTCGCACTTCAGGGTTTTCTTTATTTTCCTTTAAATCATGGCGTTAGGAAAGGATTTCCTGGTTCTTGCTCTGCTTCAGTTGAAGCTTTTTGAACTTCAGAGGATGTCACATGTTTTAACTGTGAGTTATCCTCTGGACCACCAAATCTGTGGCTCACTGACTACTTGTGTGTCTAAGAGAGATCCTAAGCATTTCAAGCAAGGCTCCTGCTGGTAAGGTTAACGCAGCACAGCACTGCGCATGTGTTGCAGTCAGTCCCTTGTTTAAATATGTTCTTCTGCTGATGGTGCTTCCTTCTATACCCAAAGAGGGTGTAGATTTGGCCAGGATGCTACAGAGGCTATGTCTTTGAGCTCAGAGTTGCAGCATTGCAGCATTGCCCTAGGATGTTGAAAAATTCCAGGTACAGGAGCTTTCCCAGTGGCTTGCTTTTACAAGATGGGTTACAACAGTTGACTCAGAATGTCTTAGTAATATTTTACCTTTTTGTCAGTGTATCAGTTCACTGTTTAACTAATTATCCAAAGCAGAATGTGTCTACTCCACTAAATTTTCTTCACCATGCTCATTTTTTGGCTGAATTTAACTGACATGGTCTGCTCCTGACTGGTAAGAGCCACTGTGGATAGTGAGGGTGGGCAGCAAGACAGATGGATTTAGAAGGATGATAAACAGCTAATAACAACAACAAAAACTAAGGTGGTTTTTAAAATTGTGTTTTAGGTCTTTAATTGCATCCCAGGCTTGAAGACTGCATGTTTCATACTTCCAATTTTTCCAGCAACAACATAGACTAAGAACATCTTCAGGCTTTCCATGTTCTGGCCGTGATTTATGCTATTTCTCTTCTGTTCTATTTTGTGATATATTCTATTTCTGTTATCAACCTGCAAATCAGAATTTGTCAATATGCGAAGTGTGTGTCTAAGAAGAAAAGTAGAATAATTAAACTTATTTGCAGTGTGATAATGTGGAAGAAGAATGGATGATGATGCTGTTTTGGACTGCAGATACTGTGAAGAAGGTATCCCCTGCTGAGAAATCAGAATTAGCTGCAATTGGAGATGGAGAAGTAGCTGCAATTAGTAGTTTGGGAGAAATTGATTTCTAAGGAAAGGTTAAGTTTTCAATGTATAGAGCACAGCTAAGCAAGTACAAAATGCAGGATGTGTGACAGTATGTAAAACTGTAAATATCCAGCATCTGAAGGGAGGCTATAGGGATTCTGGGGATGGATTCTTCATTAGGGACTGCAGTGATAGGACAAGGGGTAAGGGGCTCAAACTTACACAGGGGAAGTTTAGATTGGATATAAGGAAGAAGTTATTTACTGTGAGGGTGGTGAGGCACTGGAATGGGTTGCCCAGGGAAGTTGTGAATGTTCCATCCCTGGCGGTGTTAAACGCCAGGTTGGACAGAGCCTTGGGTGACATGGTTTAGTGTGACGTGTCCCTGCGCATGGCAGGGGAGTCGGAACTGGGTAATCTTAAGGTCCTTTCCAACCCTAACTATTCTATGATTCTATGATCATAATCTATTAAAACTGGGAGTGTGAGTGGTAATGTTGGCTGTTTGTATGGCTATATCTGAGTGTGCTTTTCTATATAAACTTTTTCAAGCAGCTGCTAAATGCTAGCTGAGTCACAGCACCAGCATACAGCACAAGGTAGGCTAACAGCCCAGGTATTTACTGAGTTGTTCTGGTTTTGAAATTTGTATGGGGATCACATATGTCATAAAGTTTCTAGGTATGGTCTCTCTTTCCACATACCTGGAGCTAAAAGCTGTGCTCCAGGTAGATTGAAATTAACAAAGAATCAGTCATAAATTGGAGAGTGACTTCAGGTAAAGTTATTCCTTTCATCTGTGGTTTAGCTTCCCATTGGTAACCTATATTAAGTTCTTGGTAAGATCTATTAAATGATTTCTTAAGTGTCCCTGATTCAGCCCTCAATGTGGAGGTCAGCCTTGGTAATGTTTCTGTAGTGGCTCCTCATCAGTCCCAAAGACCTGTTTGCCTTTTGTCCTCATCTCAGTCCTTCTCTTATCTCCTGTTTCCCTATCTTTTCATCTCTATGTCTGTGTCTGTCTATTCCATTTGCATACGAAATATGCCAGTCTCTTTTGTGTCATATATTCTGGATTTACCCCCCATTCTTTTCTTGTTCACCCAGGTTTGTCTTCAGCTCAGGTGAAGGGGCATCTAACAGATTCTACTTCAGTTTCTGCTCTTCTGAAAACCTTTCCCTTACTTAGTACTCACCTTTTCAGTAAATGCAAAAAACCTGTGGAACTCATTGTTGCTTTGAGATGAAAGGGCTGTTAAAGGACCCGAGAGGTCTTGCATTTCCTCTATGTATAGAATCATAGAATAGTTAGGGTTGGAAAGGACCTCAAGATCATCCAGTTCCAACCCCCCTGCCATGGGCAGGGACACCTCACACTAAACCATCCCACCCAAGGCTTCATCCAACCTGGCCTTGAACACTGCCAGGGATGGAGCGCTCACAACCTCCCTGGGCAACCGATTCCAGTGCCTCACCACCCTAACAGGAAAGAATTTCCTCCTTAGATCCAATCTAAACTTCCCCTGCTTAAGTTTGAGCCCCTTACCCCTTGTCCTATCACTACAGTCCCTAACGAAGAATCCACACCCAGAATCCCTATAGCCCCTCCTAGTGCTCTTAATGCATTTAGCAGTGTCTCTACTGCCTGCTGTATGGTGCAACATGTTAAAAACATACCCAAAGTCTAAGGATCATAATTTCCTTTGGGCAGAGACTCTCTCCTAGTTATGACTGTGTCTGAGAAATTTCTGGGAAGTTGAGTGAAGCTGTTTGATTTCTCTGGTGTATACAACCCTCTTTTATGAGCTGATTCTTACCTGGACGTACAAATATTTATGTATCTTAGCTAGACATAATGTGAATGGTATTAACTGAGTTTTGCAAAGGAATTTTGCTTGCTTCTATGGAGATTCACAGATGGGGTCCAATCCCCAATGAATTTATAGCAGATCAGGTCATTATGCTTGGGTGGCTGTATGACAGCGTTGTGACATAGAAAATCTTGCTGTTGAAAGCACTTTTGAATCAGGGGGAGAGAATAAAAGGATTCTCTGGTTCACCCTCTTGGTCATGGCTTTTGGTTATGGTTATAGCTTAACATAACTACACATTGAACCACTGTGCATTTTTATGGTCACATGTAGGGTGGTCGGCGCTTGCATAGGCACAAGAGATTTGAAGCTGTTCTCTTTTTGTTTTTTTTTTCTCTTTGAAAGCTACATTAATTGTTCTGATGTCTAAGCATCTGCCCGATATGCGTTGTTTCCCCTGCAGACTGAGGACGACAATAGCTAAATGCAAATTTATTGAACAAGCAAGCTACAAACCCTGAAGTTAGCACAATATTTCAATGGAAATCATACTTTGTCAAAGGCACATGTGTCAAATTTTCTTGCTGAAGATTATGGTTCATCAGTACCACAATTAATTAAAAATATCCCAGAATATCTCACCAAACTTACCCATTCCTCTGCTGTTTCTATATATAGCTTTTTAGCTTTATAAACCAATGACTAACTGCAGGGAGGCAAGTGACTTTTATTAATTTGAATACACAAAATGAAATGTCTTGCTTTATAAAGGAATTCACTTTTCTGTTAACTCATCCATTCCATTTTCAGTGGCAAAAATGATCTTTAAATAATTCTCCAGTTTTCATTTTATGTGTTTTTACAGTGTTAACTGGCAAAAGCTGATTCATTATCTGCTGTCCTAAGTTTACCTACTCTCAATAACTCACAAGTTCAGGTCACCCTGCAGTGCCGCCTTTCGCCTTCGCTCAGATACCATGTCTAACTGAATGGAATTGACCTGTTTAAGGCCTCTTCACTCCAACTGAATTATTTGATCATAGCCACAGACATCTGTTTGGGACAGTAATTGGTTGTTTATAACAGCAGAGGAGAGCCACCAGCAGCAACAGCAGCAGCAAGACAATAACGGCAAGGGACAAGCATGGAGGGCATGTAGACAGGTCCTGACAGACCACTGTCTGCTTGAGATAAGCAATGCAGATTAGTTATATGCACTCTATCTCACCACTGGGGCCTAATAATCCCCTTTAGCACTCATTCACAGTTATGTAGCAGACAGAAAACTAATACAGGGGAGAATGTGGTCCTACTGCCTTGCCACAAATCTCAGACACAGTTTCTGGAATCCGCGGGATTTTACCGTACAATTAGTTTTAAATGTCAATTTCATGGCAGCTCATGAGATGGAAAATAGAAGAATAGTAGGTAAAGATACCCATTGCAAACTAGATTATTTGAGAGTGAAAGATGGCTATTCAAGATGCAGCTGTCACTGCTGCTTCCTGGCTTGACAGCGACAATGTGAACATTGAGGTAAAGGTAAAGGATGACAAAAATGTAACTTGAAGGGCTGAATCACGGGGGAAAATAAAAGACACGGCATTTCTGTGCTGTTCGTGTACAGTGTAGAGACAATGTGGATTTTAATTGATTTGCAAAACCTTGTTGCAATTACCATGGAACACAAGATGGTCGCGCTTGAAGGTGACATGCCATGGCAGCAAGCATGTAAAGTAGTGCACAATGCACTGGGTTTGTCCTGTTAGAGCTGCACACGTGTTTCCCCTTAGCGTCAAGCCAAAACACATGACACAACTTGTGGGTGCTGCGAGTCGGGTTTTAAAGAAGACTGGAGATGCTGGGATTTGATTGAGAACTCTACGTTTGCCTACAAATGTTGAATTAAGTAATTTTTAGCTACATGCACAATCAAAAAAAAAAAAAAAAAGCATTTGCAAAAGCAGAAAAATGCCAGAAATGAGGCTTATTTTGGCTCAATTCCCTCTTACAGAAAGTGGGAGAAAATACAGGATCCCATATTGTGTTTCCATAGCCAAATTCTAACACTGCTCTTTTGATTGCTCAACTTTACAACCTTAATTTTATTCTAAATGCACAAATGCACACCCAGCTTGAGCATAATAACATACTTCTGCTAGGTGGCTTCCTTCAAAGACGGTTTGATGACAAGGGCTGAACCACACTGTCGCTGCCTGTTGATCAGCCCCACACCACATTCAAACAGACACAGAAAACCTTGTCTCTTCAAGGCTCCAGCAATATAAGTTAGGGATGGTGACTATCCACCTCCTATACTCATGGGTCATCCTGAAATTATAGATCCAATATATTTTCTGCAGTCCTGTGCTTTCCTGTATTCTGCACGTGGAGAATTGTAGGTAGAATTGCTTTCTGAAATTATGGCAGGTTTTGAAGTACACTGATGCTATTTTTTGTAAATTGATCTGGATTGCTGAGTATTTCCAGTCTGTTCTCATACAAGTTCCTTGTATTGAGTTCAAGATCTTTCCTAGAAACAGCTGCTTTTTGAAGTCCTCCAAGTTACTAGAATTTTCCTATTAATTTTATGTTCCAATTGAAAGTCTGCAATTTACCAAGATATTGTTATTTGTAATGCTTCTGAGCCAGTGCATGTAGGAAGAAAGTGCATTGACTGATACTAAGGCAGTTTGCTTGAATCCCAGACACAGGTTAGTGTAACATGGTGCAGGGGATAAAACCTAAAGATTGTCATAAATGTGGTTGTCCTTCAGCTATGCCGCTCATTTCATGGATAGCAGTCCCTCTTGGTGTGATGTAAGTATGTGCTCATATACAAATGGGTAAGAAACATTATTCTCCAGAAATGTCAATGTTTTAGTGGTGCAAAGAAAGTGACTTTGGCTCCTGAGATTTTCAAGTCCTGCTTCATGATATCTGGTAATTCTTTATTCAAGTATTCATGAAAGCTGATTGTAGGCATCAGTGGGAAAGGAAATCTCATCTCAAACCAATTCTTTTGAAAACATTCCTACTACTCGAAGTCATGTTTTTCAAATTTTTCAGTTTACAGCTTTTACTGAGTGGGGGGAGTCATATTATCATCAAGAAGCCAACAAAAGGATCCATGCTGCATCGTTCCACTAGTGACAAAGTGCTGTGTCTTGCTGCTAGTGATATCTTTACTTTGATGCCTGTTTATTCTCTTTACTAGCAAAGATAAACTTCCATGAACTAAAACTCCTTTTGTGTCTTGAGTGTGTTTGTTGTCTTCCTCCCTTCTGTATCCAGCGTGGAATTAGCAACATCCTGAAAATTTGCTTTTCTGATTCCCCTTCATTAAATAAAATGCTTGTAGTGCATATGGGGTACCTACTATGTAGTTAGTGGTGGTAAATACTTTCATTACACATAATGGCTTGCTCTCTCAAAAATACTTTTTCTTTACCATTTTGTTTGTGTCTTCTTGCTTCTATTTTGGCTGTGCCCCAGCCTTGTGGGTTTTTTTGACATGACACTACCCAGGCATTGCCAATCATGGGGTTATCTTTCTTCCTCTGATGAGAGGTAAGGTCTTCACTGCCAGCCTCACACAGTTTCTAGCGTGTATTACTGGAATTGTGTGCATTTCTTGTGGGTGTGAGTAATGAAAATTGCTGACTTAAAAGCTTGGAATAATCTTCTTTAAGCGAACTAATTTTAAATTTCTTGATTAATTTGATCAGTCTTTGCCACAGAAGATGTTTTTTTCAGATGCCTTTCTCTGTCTGATATTGCCAGTTGGATGTCCCAATATCCCATTCACGTTCTGCACAGCTGCCTCTCTATGCACATCTCCAAGAGGCTTCTGCCATGAATTTCACATGTAATATGGCAACCTGGTTTGAACAGCTCTAACATTTTCTTGGGGCATAAGACTTGCATGCAGAAGGCACTTATATTGAGTTTTCTTAGTTGTTTATAGGAGCTTCAAAACTCACCAGCAAGGGACAGAATCCTCAGCCACTATAAACCCACATAGCTCTCATGAAATCATAGCAGGGCTTTGTTACTTTGCACCAAACTACATAGTTTTTACCTAGGAATTTCTTTATTCTGCATTGCCAGCTAGAGAGTTACTGCGCAAACAGGCTGTAAAGCACGGCAATGTTCTTGACTCCATCTACATGTCCTATATTTGTTATCTATTTGCCAATAGACCAGACTGCAAAGGGACTGTATTTTTCAGCCAAACGACTTGTAAGTAGAAAGAAATCTTATGTTTTTGCCACTTTGGCTAAGACAAGAGCATCCACATTTTACATAATGAGAGAAATCAACTGTTTGTTATCAGTGCTTTTTGTACAATTGCAAATCCTTAAAGTCTAGCTGCTGCTTGGATTTAACAACTGCATCCCAGCCCTCCATGCATCAGGAACACGCAGGCTGCTTTTATACCACTGCAGTGAATACCATTATTTACAACTAGATTGAGCTAAAATTCAGCCTCATGTTCACATAGGGATCCCTGGCTGCTCAGAGGGAGCAGTGTGCTCCCATTCAAGAGGGGATTGCAAGTCTTTATTTGACTTCAAGTTCACATTTACTATTATTGTGAATTATGATTAAATGGTAAATTAGTGATATGAAGACAATTTACAGTGTCTCTGGTCAGTCCAGATTTCTAGGTGGCTGCAGGCTCAGCAACTATATGAACAACAGAACTGAAGTCCTTATTCGTATTTTGTTATGGGGTGGGCAGAGGCACCACTCTGGCTGCGGTTTCTTATCCGTAACTGTAATTTCTTATTTGGACGTGTGAGCATACCTGATTCCTTGTTATTTCATTGTGACTTCCCCAGTATGTTCCCAGCAGCACCACACAGTTAAGGTGTTGCAGGAGTGACCTGTATGATGGCTGTACGATGACCTGTATGATTCCTTCTAGGAATCTATTTGGAGATGCAAATTGCATCAGTCCCACACCCCTCTCGAGAACCCAACCAGAGCTCTGCCTTGTAGATGAGGAATCTCTTAGGTATAACAAAGAATGTGCTGGGACTTCTAATGCAATAACAAATTACAATTACAGCTGTTAACAAGTATTCTTATTACAACAGCCCATTCAGATGAATACTTATATCAGCCACATTTCCATTCTGCAGGATTCTTGCCTAACTGATTTGGTGGAGTGTCCTGCTGCCTCTCTGTGCCCAAGGCAATGATTGGTATCCTCTGGCTTATTCTCCACTCCTTCAGAGAGACAGTTCAGCTTAATGTTCAATCTAGTTGGTCTAATTATTCAAGCGTGGGTTCCTAATAGCACAGATTAGTCTGATCAGCAGGTGGGCTTCAAATCAAAAATATAATAATTGATATCACATTGGCCAGTCTGATCAACACAGGCTGATAGCATCTGCTTTACTCTGTGCTTTTTGTATTGTGAATCAAATCTCCAAATTGAACCAAACTATTTCTAGGAGACGTATTATCACCACTTGGCTTTAGCGGCCCTTGTGAGCTCTCACAAGATCCCTAGAGATAGAAAGCAATATACATTCCTTTCAGTTAAATTTAGTTTGGTTTTCAAGTGAAAAAGAGCCCCAAGAAATACAGAAAAGCCTAAGCTGTCCTCAGACGTAATACGTCTGGCTATGTTATAACTAAAAGATAAATATTCACCTTTTCACTTTTTTCTTTTTCCCTTTTTCTTTCACTTTATTTTTTAAAATAAGTCTTCTTTTTTAATTCTTTTCCTTTAATACCATAGTAACTTTCAGTAATGCCTAATATAACATGGCCAATTCCATCCCAAAGGATTTATTTGCTTTCATGTCCCCATCTCATTCAGAAATTGCTTGCAATGCAGCCTTTTACTTTGATTTTGCTTTCCAGATAATCAGGTAGTTTTTAATTTCAAGTAGGACCAAACAAGTACTACTGGCTCCTGGAGCAGGTGGTGGTGAATTTTGTACAGGTTCATAGCTCCTGTGGGATTTTACTCTGCTGCCCTTCATTAATTTTGGAGAAGGCTTTATCTCCTGTGTCACCTTGTTTGACACAGCATGTTTCAACACAACATGTTGTTGACGCAGCAAAAGAAAGAACATGCTTTTCATGTTCTTCCAGGAAAAGAAGAGCAGAGTTCCTGGTCATTGCCTTCATCCACAAATTTTAGGTGACTCCTAGTAATCCAAGGATTAAACTTGTGGAGTACCTAGAAGATAAAGTGGAGTTGAAAAGGTCAATGCTTTACTGAAATGTAGTGAACTAGGAGTAGTTTATTCTGTGCTGGTCTGGGCTTGCCAGAAGGTTATTTAGATGTGAGCCTCCCTAACATCAGTGCAGTGCAACCTTCCACCATGTACCCTGAAGCAGGACCTTGAAGTTGCTCAGGAGGTGTCTTTTGATCTGCCTGTGGTATGCTGGGAATTGGCTTTTGTGCCACATTGCACTGCATTTATTTTGGCCAGGTGGGAACTGATGAACAACACAAATATGGAACATTGGTCATCATCTGGGAGCATGCGGCAGTGTGTGCTGTCAATCTGAGATGATGGGAAGTATCGTTTCTGGATGCTGCTGAGGTTTTGTGTAGAACTGTTTGTAATTCTTTCATGGTTACCTTGTGGTTCTTACTAATTTTTGCATACACCTCTTTTTCTTTGATTTTGTTTAATGCCTTTGTGAAATTTAGGAGACGGGGTATCTTTTTTATCAGTTTCATTATATCTATCCTGCTTGTAGTATGGCCAGTTGCTGAAGTCCATCATGATTGATGCCATGAATGTCTGATCTTGGCTTGATTATGTGGCTTTTAAATGCTTTTATACTCTTACTCTTGTTTGATTTGTCTGCTCACATATGGTATAATAAAGAACCCAGTAGAAATGGTGAAGAAGGAGTTTGAATACAGAATGTGGTGATTCAGCATGTAAACTGGTACAGGAGGATTTCAGTTGAAAGCAAAACCTTTCCAAGGCTCTGATGGTATGGTCTTTATTCTTGATGATTCAGCTAATCTTTAGTTTATCCTAGAAAAGCTTATTTCAGGCAGCTTACATTTGTCTTACAGAGTCACAGTGTTTTCCACTGGGATATCTCAAAATGCTTCATACATTTTTTGTAATCTTACAGATTTGGCAAGTAGTACTATCAGTTTCATAGGTGAGAGGGCCTAATGCTGATACAGTGAAATGATCTGGCCATGCCAAGTCAGAAATTATCCAACATGAGAGACTTGGTCCTTGGCCTTTTGCCTCACATCCTTGACCATAGACATCATCTCTCTACCACAAGCAAAGACCAACAGTGGAATCTGTTTCTCATTTCCCTGTGAGAGCCTCTTGGCAAGACTCCCCTGTTCTGCCCAGGCCACTGTCCTGCTATTTCTGCAGTTCCTGGAGAAGACAAATATGCGGGAAATTGTGAAGAAGCAAAATACTCTTTACAATGTTTGCCTCAGGCACTGATTTCTTGCTTAAAAAATGGATCCACTTTCTCCTAGTAAAGGAGAAACATGGTTATTCCTTTCCCCTTCCCTCCAATTTAGATGTGTATGGATCTTCATTGGTATAGTACCAGATAAGGGTGATTGCTTTTCTGCCTACTGTAATGTGATAATTATATAATAACAGAATTAAATTCATGGCTTTGATTGTTCTGTGAATTTTGAAGGGAACTAAAATAACAGACTGATTATGTTTTACTGTGTATTTCATTGCTAGGTGAGTAACTTGGATCAGATTATCTCTCTTCAATTTCTACAAGTTTTGACCTCACCATACCTATAAGACTGTAAGTACTATAAGACAAGGAAGGGAAGATATTGCCCTAGTTATTGCAGGGAAAGAATCAAGTCTTAAGGTACAGTTTTCAGGGCTCAGAAAATGAAATAGATTCATAGTTCTATTAGTAATTTACATTGTTACGGAGATATCTGAACTGTTGGGTTGAGAAAGCTTTTCAAACTGAGTATGGATGTGATAAGAACTTGAGATATCGGGACCACCTGAAAAACCCAGAAACTCCCCAGGAATTGAATTTTGACTGAAAGTCCTGGAGAGTTCCCACATTCTCGTGATGTCCAACAGACAGCTGCAAACCACTGGGGCCACAGTGGTTTTATTTCAAAGATCTCTGATTTTTTGACTAGCAGGGTGTTTTCCTGAAAACACAAGGCTATGAATTTCAAAACCTTTGCAGCAGGGTCAACAGAGTCATGTCCTGTATATTAGCAGTGATTTGACTTAGAGACGGGCTAAATTTTAGACCCCAGTTCATTCTGTGCACCACCCTTAAGGTCAGCAGGACTCAGACAAATGCAAAATGCACCTTGTGGCAGATGCTTTACTTGCTATGTGGCAAATGGAAAGCTTTTTTTCATAACAGACCTTGATCAAGAACTACATGTGGGTGTTATTTCTAAAGCTTAACTCAACCGTTCAGCACAGGCAGATTGCTTTTAAACTCCAGATAAAATGACTAGCTAGGGAACTGGGGAAGAATATTCATTTGTTTTACAACCAAAGGTGCCTTTATCTTCAGATACACAAATGTGAAAGTATATTTGTCTCCCACCAATGAAATATAATATTGATGTCACCCTCCAAGAAATATAGTGTAATGTACTGCTTTTCCTTCTGTTTTGCACTTTATGTAAACATGCAAACACCCGTGACACCCCACTATGATGGCAGCCAATAGACTAAGCACTTACCCTCGCTGCTGTTGTGTAACCATGGGCAATTTATCTAAGTCTCACCTCTCTTAAAACACTTTTATCAAAATTGGCGGTCAAACAGCACTGAACCATGGTGGCCTCAATCTTAAATGCTGTGGTGCAGATTTTAATTTGGGAAAGATTAATGCACTCTCAAGTGTTAATGCCACAGCTTTCTGTTATCTACATTGATGGGTGTCAGCTAATTTCTGCAGAAGGATTGTAAAGCAAACTGTGCATGTTGATGTTTCAGAAACCTAAGCTCCAGAATGGCGAGATAATAGAGAGGGGAATGGAACTATTTTCTCAAATTTCTTTTAAATTAGAAAATGTTTCCCCTGTCTTTCTAAAGCTGAGCTACCGAGTCAATTCCACTCAAGCTGATTCTTGAAGATACAGGGAATATTTCATTTAAAGGAGCAGTAAAAGTGTCAAAAGATACTTTATCAAGGTGGCTTTTAGATTGAAGATAACAACCCATTTTATAACAAATATAGACCCCCATAGAGAGCTTTGTAATTTCCAATACTGTAGAAGCTCTTAGTTTCCATCATCTCTCATGGATTTTTTTAACTTGTCTGGCCATGTGTAATGTCTTAATCAACGTAAGTCCTTTTTTCTTCATTTAGTAAAATGACAATAGCTGGTATGCTTTGACTGGTTTATTTTTCAGCTTCATACAGTTTAGCAAATACAGCTGGAGTTTGGTCTGTTTTTTGAATAGACTTTCCTAACTGAAGAAGGTGTCTGTGAAGAAGATGATGCACAATAACTAGGAAATTCTATTTGTACAGACTAATTTACACAGGAAGAAGGAGGGAAATGCAATTAAGCTCATAAAACTTGCTCCAGCAATGATCCAGGTCAAGGGGCTAATAGTGAACTGCATGAATAACAGTCACTCACCCAAGCCACATTAAACTGTCTTGATAATATCATCTAAAATAGCCAATTATTTTGAGTGTTATGAAAAGGTCCTGTTGTTATTTAACAGTGGTTTATATGGGAAAATAGTAATAAAGGGTATATAGTAAAAAATAATTTCAAAGGGATTAGTTGCAATTCAGTTCACAGTAAACTGTTTTCATGCCAGATGGATGGAGGAGCAATGCTTTAGGTGAGAGTGAATTGCATATGATTTAACACTGATTTTTACACGTTCAGCCAAAGCCATACCACATTATCATAGAGCTAAGAGGAAAACATGCCAGAGCAGGATCAATTTAAATTCTTTCTTTTCTCAGGGATTTTTTCTTTAGTTTTAAATAGTCAAATGTTTTCTGCCGGTTTGTTTTCCTTAGCTGCAGGGTTTTTTTGTGCCCTTCAGGCAGCTTCTCTCTGAGCCTGTGAGATGGGCTGGCAAAGCAGTCACCTATGCCCAGGTAGCACCCTGCTCCCTTCCTCAGACAGCCTTCGTTAAACGTGTAACTACTATTCTTCCCTATTCCTTCTCCCCTGTTTCACTGGGGTATCTGTAGCTGGTAGTTTAGTTCTTTCCCATGTCTGTAATCTGGCTTTATGAAGAGAATGAAAACACTGAGATGTGGTTTATTTTCTAGGACACTTGCTTCCATACTGTTTGGACTCCTCAGCAGCTTCACCTTTGTGCATGGCAAGACAGTGCCATCAGCTCTATTTTAAAAGCAGGAGCAGAGAAGGAAATGGCACAATCAGTGCACCAGCAGCTGAGCCTAATTTACTACGAAATGATCTTTCTTAAGGCCATGAACTTTCTACTTTGGTTATAGTGAGTGATACAAGGGTGTGAGGGTTGTACAGCTGCTGGGTGAGTAAGTAGGGAGATGATGGAGCTGTGTACTGGCTAAGCAGGGTAGAAGAAGTAAAAGGATATTGTTCCTTGCTGAATTTACCAGGAAAGGTGTATGAGGGCAGTACTCACTTTTACTCTGGATTTTGGGTTCACAATTTCCTTACTTTAAATCTGCTCGATCTACAGAATATTGTTTGCCTGCATGAATTTTTATGAGTATTATTGCTTTTTGATCCTCATTATTTTCAGTTTAATTCCACAGTAACAAAGTGATTTCTTATTTACTTAATAAATTATCTCTGCTTTAGTTCTGGTTCACATAACTTTCTCGGTAAGACAACTTTCAGGAAGTATTTACTCAAATGATATGACTTTACTTGTTTCATGTTGTTATTACTTAGCGATGTACAAAATAGACTGAAAGTTGACATCCTCTCACTTCGATTTTGTCATATTATAATGGAGCAAAGTTTCTCTGACAGCTTTTCTGTAAACATGCTTTGTGCTGGAACTTGATAAATGCAGATTTTTATTCAATTAAAAATAATCAAACCCGGCCAAAATGTCAAAGTTATTTGCCTTTAAATACTGATGTTCACTATTAGGGAAGTCAGATATCTACATCCTCCACTGATTGTCCCTATACAGAGCTTAGTAGCACTTTGTAGTTTAAGTTTCTCTTCTGACTGCTGCAGACCTTCTGGTTGCAATATAATTGCTCCATCTTGGCTTCCAGATGATAACATTAAGATAACAGCGGATTTATTTCTCCTATCCTCTGTTTTACCTTCTTAGAGCCTTGACCCTGAAGTTCATACTACATAAAACCGGACTTCAACATCCTGAATCTGTTGGATTCTGATATGATTGATGACCAGAGGTTTATCTAGAACATCTTAGAGCATATCTATCCCAAGTAGTTTTCTGTTGCTTGACAGCCAGGATAGCCATAATAAAAGGGTTAAATTAACCTGCACAGACTTATGTGGCATTACTCTGCGCCACCAATGTTAAAAATAGACTATTTTACACTAGTTGGGATTTGTTTTCTTTGCTCCATTGTTCCCAGAGTAGATGTCCTCCTCCAATTAGACTGCAAACTCTCTACCTGGGAGTTTCTTTGATGGCAAGTATGCCTGAGTCTGTGACAATATGACCATGGTCTGGATGGTCACAGTCTAGCACCACAGAGTGATAAATAGTAGTAGCCAATAGCAGCTCTGGTGATCAGTGCTTTTTGTCTTTAGTATTTGGAAGGTCTTGATTTTGTAATCTGAAGTTTGAAGGTTCAAAGAAGATGAGTCAAATGTCTTTCTTCATGCCCCAATGGTAAATCTATATAACACTGCAAAGTTTAAGTGGGATTGCTGCTGTTGTTATCTATTACATAGGTCACTGATGATAAACTCACTACAGCATATTTTGATATTATTCCTTCATTTGCAGGAACTATGACTACTGTGTAAAAATTAACAATGCACTTTCCTGTGTAATTCATACACAAGCTTCAAAGTGACAGGGGTTCTGGACATTTGAGACATGACTGCAAACGGTCTTGCATGACTGTATGGGTTTTCATAGTGTTGCCTGTGCATTGAAACAGTCTATTCTGTCAGTGTGTCCCCATTGCTTCAAATATGTGTGGTACAGCTCGTCATAAAATTCTGATTGAATCTAAGCCATGTGTGTGTGATTAGGGAGACATCTGTTAATTGTTCATGAAATTAATTGAATGGTGGCTATCTAGTTGAGTTTTCATTGGATTTATTCCTAGGGGCTGTAATTGCTAGTTTTGTAAGAGGTATCCCACCAGCAAGCTATTTCTAAAAAGAAAAATCCCTCCTTTCATGTATCTCCTATCGGCCTATGTTTTGCTGTTGAATGTGCAGTTTTAAAACTGGGATTGTAGCAACTGTTCATATCAGAGTAAAATGCTTGTTTTCATACAGGAATTATAGAGTGTAACATAACTGGGCTTGCTGAAATGAATTCAGCATCTCTCAGAGAACAAAATCATTGAGCCTATGGACTAAATTTAACAGCCTAATAGAAATATGCAGGTGAAGGTACAATTAATTTTAATTACTAGACTATACATTGTTAGTTGCACAGCCATGAGTAAAATTAAAATGGCAATCACAATTAGAAAATTGCAACCTCATTGTGCAACAAATTAGTCACAAATTAAAAGTCCAGGAACTATTATACATCCACTTTATTGCTTTATGACCATTATTGCCCTGATATGGATTTTATTTCTCTAATGTTTTGTTCACCTCTTTATTCCTTATCTTTGTTTAGGATCTTTGGCTCCTTCCCAGATTGTGAATCTGTTATAAGAAATAATACAGACCAGAGGCATATCACTTCCCTGCTCACTCTTGGCAGGAACTTGTAAGTGGCCCAGTCCTGCCCGTGGGTGGCTTACAAAACATGGTTTGTCACTAGATTATTTCTGTGAGGTTTTCAGAGGAAGGAAAATAGTGTTCAGGGGGTAATAGCTGAGGTCTGTGTGTGATGTAACCCTTTTAAAAAAGGTCAGGCAAGTTAAAGAGGGGAATCTAGGGGGAATCTACATTGGTGTAAGTTAGACTCTTTCCTACACCTTCCTTCTGGCTGGGCACACTGATTGTGTGCATGGAGAGTTTTAGCTACAGGAGCATTTATAAGTCCCATTTTTAGCTGTTCTCCACACTGATTGACAAAATTAAAATTAAACATTATCCTATCCTTGTGGGCTTGGTGGTGATTGAAGCTGGCTTTGCCCTGAAACACTGAGGAGCCTTCATGTAGTGACTGAGCTGAACTGGTGGTTGCAAACACCTGAAATGAAGCACCTGAAAACACTGCAGATGTTCTGCAAGACCCCATCTGCCTGCTGTCCCACATCTGGAAGCTAGTTGTCTACCTGTCTGGGACCAGCAGCTCATATGACCAGGTCTTCACTTGCAGGTAAGTACTATGAGACCAACAGCAATCACCACTGCCTCAATGCTATCTTGAATACTCTATAGGGAGAACCTCTAGGCTGTACCAAGATGCTAGGATGACTCTTGTGTAAAACTGAGGAGCCACAGAGAGGACTAAAGCAACTTCAGTCCCAAAATCTCTAGTTCAGTCCAAGATGCATCAGAGAAGCAAGAAAGAGAAATTCTCATACCAGCATCTGACTCATGCACTCTGAATTTAGCCCACTCCCTGCAGATCTCCTAAGGGAGGCCAAGGCAGAGGGCTGCATACATTAGAGCTGGGAAGAGCAGTACATAGCAAGATAATTAATGAGAGTTTGTGGGGAGGGGAGCTGTGGAAGGGGTTTAAGACCAAACCATTGAACCCCAGCGTGATCTCTGTTCTCCACATGGTCTCAGTTCTCTGGGGCCTTTTCTGAAAATCACCAGTGCATAGGCCAGCTTGTGTGAGCCCCAGCAGCACTTTTGCTGTGCTTGGAGAGCTGAAACTCCATTTCAAATATGCAATTGAATGGCTATCAGAGGGTAATGATGTTTAGTCACTACCAATTGGGACTGGATTTTAATTGATGACCCAGAGGTGAAAGTCTTTATATTCCATTACCTGCTATTGCCAGTATTTTTCTTCTGTAATCCTCTTTGCTGAAATGTGAACACTTTGAGAAGGGGAAATTAAAATGGGACTGAACTTATGCAGCTATTTTTGGGTTGAGAAAATATATGTTTGCTCCCTGGTTATCTTTCTATATGTAAAGCCCAACAGAGACTCCTCAGTAGAATCCCAAAATCTGCTGGTTACTGTTCAAATGAAGCCAAAATATAGTTTATTGAAACAATTTACTTATTTGCTTTTAAGCTGCATATTGTTGATTGCAAATTTCCATAGAATTTTTCTTCCATATTTACACTGTTTCCAGCAGGAAGGATTCCCTATTATCCCAAGCAAAACTCATCTGTGACTGTTAAGTCAAGAACCAGAATCTTCCTCATGCAGTTCTGGGAGAGGCCAGAACCTGTGATTTACTGTACATTTATGCATCTCCTAGCACCTTATTGCACAGAGCCTTTTAAGGCTAACCTCAGGATAAAAGCTGAGGGAAAAATAATAATGTGATCAATGGGTAATTCATAAGAATTTCTCTCAGAGGTCCTGGGACTTTGTTATTATCAGTAGTTTTCATATCTCAGACCTCCTTGAGTTTTATTTTCTTGGTAAGCTAATAAGGATGATCTTTCTCTTGAAAATGAGGAGACATAAAATGAAACTTCAGCTTTAGAATTGGCTTGGACATCTTCTATATGGTCAGTGTTTCAAATGACTTCTATAGCAGTGAGTATGTAAGATCAGGGAAACCTCTATCCGTACCACTGGCTGATCTCCATTTACTATAGTGTTTTTTTCACTGGGAAACAATATGTTGTTCTTTCAGCATTAACATTAGTACTATTCATACAAGTATCTCTTTTACGACTTTAAATTTCAAAATAAAGTTATCACATCAACTTCTCTGTCTGTAAAATGGGATTCATGATAAATCAGAACGACATGCTCAAGACCATGCAATAATGCTGCAGAAGAAACAAGAATATTCTCTGGCTTCTTATTTATTGAGCCACTGTGTGCTGCTGAGACTCTTCTCTGTCCAAGTGTTATCTATGTCTTTATTGAGTGGTGCCAAAAGCACTGGCATACAGTGATTTTCTGGGTTTTAGTTTTCACATAATACATTTTAGAGATACAATTATAGGAAATGTGGTGAACTTGTCTAGATGAAAGTGTTGCTGCACAGAATTACTTGCTTGATTTTAACTCCTGCTTTTTGCTGGTAAGAAATTGGTCTTACCCATGAGTCAGAAGGTTTTTGGTGTTCAAACGCATGGAAAAGCTGCAATCCAAATATCTTGTGATTTGGGTCAATAACTTTGCATTAATATTTGCCGTTAGTAATAAGTGGGTAGAGCCTCATGGGAAAGCTGCAAAAATGGAAATGTCTCCTTGTAGACATGTGTTCATGAAACCGGGATCCGCAGCTGACAGAGCAATTGGAGAGGTGTCTTTAAGCTTTACTGTTGGAGTCCTGAAACTCTGTGTGACTTTAGAAATCCTCAGAGTGGCAGGGAGGAGGGGGAACTTGGGTCCCAAACTTCTTGTGAATCTCAAAAGTGTTGCAAATTTTCTATTCAGCCGTTTTATTTATGCTGCAAAAGATGTAAGCATTGATTCTGCAGCTATAGCTGAGAAAAATCCACATGCAAGCTGCAAGGTAGCCCTTTCTCTTAACCTCAGGTTCTGTAAACTGCGTAATTTCCCCTGCAAAGAACTAATTACAAATCTACATAATAAATTCTTTTCTTATAGTCTAACGGGACTCAACAGAAAACATGGGTTTGAGCATGTAGCTTGGAAATTAACTGAGCAATGTAACAGCATTAAAAAAATATCCCTAGGAAACCTTCATCTCTGATTTTATTTTATATTGTTATAGAGCTCATGCTTCAGTGATTTCCTTTCATCTAGTCATTGGGCTGAAGAAATAACAGGCAAGGAAACCTCTTGAGTATCTGATGTGTATGGTAAACGGCCATTTCAGGGACCATGCACTATGGGCCTCAGACTGAGAGTTTAATTTAATTGGTTGAAATTAAAAAAACATTCATGCCTCATGAAATTATAACCTTTACCCCTTGTGTGTCAGCTACATCTGACACTAGCCTTGTTGTTCGGAGATGAAATCCCTCCCCTATTTAAATGGAAGCTCCACTGGGACCCACATAAGCCTTGCAGACAGAAGAGGCAAGTGGCTGGTTGCTAGGTCACTACTTCAATGACAGTTAACATCAGCAGAGTTTCTTTTTAGAAGTTTGTGTGTCTGTTTTTATCTTTGCTGTTTGAAACTCATGTTTGTTACCAATACGTTCCTATTTCTTTTAATATTCATGTTTAAAAGCATTGGCTTTGTGTTCTCACTGGGGGAAATGAAAGGGACAGAATCATAGAATAGTTAGGGTTGGAAAGGACAGAGCTCCAGGTCTGTGTATTTCCTGTTGAGATATTGCGAACTGAGGTTCGATTTCTAGCTTGGATAGTAGTGTGGTTTGTATCAGTTGAACTCTAAATGATTATGCACGTGTCTGTGTACGATTCCTGCTATATTTTTCCTTTCTTGATGGTTTAGATTATAAAGTACAAGAACACTGCGTTTGTTTATTTATTCTGGATGTCTGTGCAGTGCTGAGGACAGGGACAGTGCAACCTCCCTTGAGACTGGGGGTCTGTCTTCAATGTTTCTGGATAGAGTTTTCAAAGAGGACCTGCAGCAAGGCAGGTCCTCGGTTTCCACTGACTTTCAAATGAACTTGAGGACCACTGGCTTTATATTCCTTTGAGGAATCTCACTATTATAAGTATGCCTATTGTATTTTTATATGACATACTAGTTAGTGAGATAAAACCTCTGCACTCTTGTAGAGCTGACCTGGCCCTTTAGTAGGAGATCTGCTTACAGAGATACCCCAGCTATGACTGTTGTCTGCATTGTGTTCATGCTGAATTTCTGGAGACCTGCTCAAAATGCTTTTATTATGTGAGATATTGGGTCCTCAGCTAGTCCAGAAGGAAGGTTACTACAGCAGTTTCAGAGATGGCTTCTCATTGTACCAGAACTCTTTTCCAGAAGAGCACTAAGTAATGTGAAAAGCTAATTAATCAAGGTGGCCCATTCCTTCTCAGTCTTTTGATTTCAACAGATGCATCAGTTGGTTTCAATTTTGTGTATAATATGGGTATATATATGATAGTATAAACATGATATATGTGTATAATATTGCATTCTAGTTATCCTTAACAAAGTTTTAAAGTGCAGTAAGAAGTTAAAAAACTGTTCATGGAATTTATTTGGGATCTGGTATACCTTTTATATATGAAAAATTAGGTCACTTATAATGGAGAAGAAATGAATGAGAAGAGACCAGGCAAAAGGATATAGCATAGAGGAGAATATCCTTGGATATTCTGAATAAGAGAGATGAGAAATAGGTAATGAGATGATGAGAATAAGAATAAGGTGATGCTCAATGAAAAGAGAGATAGTTATCACATACTGGTGGAGAAAATTCCCACAAGTTGTGTTTTTGTGTTCATTGCTATGGAATATCATTGACAGCAATTTAGGAAACAGAAAACACTGAGCACTTGATGAAAAGAATGCTCAGAAAGTTGATGCCAGATTGTCCTAAAACAGAGGAGCAGTGCAGCCTGTGGGATTGGTCTGAAAACTCCCCGAGGATTTTGGATTAAGTCCAGTTCTACTCAAACAAACTCAGCCGAAGGGGAAAGCATGTTCCTCTGTCTTCCTGGGGAGCAATGTGTGTATAGGTGGGAGTCTTGTTAACTGCAAGCCACATGAACAAGAAGGTTTTAATCCTGTGAAGGGGAGTGTGCTTCAGGGTAAGTAAAAGAATAGGACCATCAGTCAACAGATTTTCCCTGAAAATTGAGGAAATATAAGCCCCTCCCTGGCTCTGTTTTCAGAAGCAAAGCACTAAACAACGTCCTCCCCTGTGTAAGCCTGTTTAATGCTAACAGAAAAAGACGTTCTGTTGGAACATTTGGAGTTGAGGGGCTTTTAGCTCCTCCAGGGAGTGGGGCATCACTATCTGCAGATTGAATCAATCTGCCTCGGAAGCACGATGGCGAAAGAGCCCGTACATGATAACAAAGCGACACATCAAGGAAAGAGCCTTTACTTCTTTGAGCATAGATAAGACGGCTTTTTAAAAAGCGAGCAGGCACAGAGCAACTGCAGCCTCACCCAGTAGCAGTTTTAATCCTCTCACTTGAGATTGGTGGAAGATTTGGCAGGCAGGAGGATGGGGTAAGTCTCTTCTTGTTATCTGAGAGGAGGACAATGCTATTACAAGTAAGGCAGCAAGAGAATTCTTGCTTGAGAATAGATTTGCTAGCTAAAGGATAAACTCTTATTGGGGGTAATAATAAGATTGTCTGAGGCCAACTTTAGTGAAACTTATTATTCTCTCTCTGATTTAGTTGTCATTGGGTCTCCTGTGCACAGCACTGCAAAGGGCATTGCTACATTAACCCATGGATGCTACTCAGGGCAGTGGATGTTTGGCCAGCTCTGTTTCAAGACACGCCTCTCTTTCTGTTCTTTTCCTAGCAAATGGCTCTTGAGCAGCAATATATTCTTTAGAAGCTGATTTTTGGTGTGATTATTGTTTAGAGACCCATGCTTTAACGCTTTTTGGAGATATGCCCATTTAATGAAGTCCACTTAATGCGTAGAGATACCATGTTTGTGACATGGATCTCTGTCACATAAGCTAAAGAAGACCTTGGAGACAGCTCTTGAAGAGATTTCCATAGCCACTGATCCCAGCCACCAGAGGGAAACAGAACCATGTGCATTAATTCAGTCTGTTGTGTGCACCTTTTCCATGTGTTCAGACTTCTTGGACAGCTGAGGTACCTTAGGGCATCCAGTCCTGCCTCAAATGAAACCCAGTGGTTGCATGTCCCAAAATTACAATCGGCTAGCATCATAGAGGCTGCTGGGACCCAGGCGGGTTCCCTCATCTTCCCTTTTGTAGCTAGTTGATTGGAAGTCTTGTCGGAAGGGTGCAATCACGTCTCTTCTAAGTGCGTATAAAGAGTGCGTTTGGTGCTGGAACCAAACAGAATGGTGTAAAAAGTGGTGTTGCCACAAACACTCTGAAAAGGCTATTATGGATCTCTTTGCCTTCCGCTCCCTCCTATCTAATAGTTTTAGTTGTCAAAAAACAGCAGGTTTATTAACGAAATAAACACCTTCCTCTCTGAAGAAATAGCCCTTCTTTATAGCTGCCTCTGTCTAAGCTGGCGGCCACACAAATCCCATGGGAGAGATCAGCAAGAGCTTCTGCAATCTGCTGGCTTTGTGTGGTTGTGATGGTAAGAAGCCAGTGTGCACCACTGCTGCAGCCCTTACCTCTGTCTGGGGCTGCTTTACAGGCTGGGCTTGTGCACAAATCAAATGCATATTTGTGACCAGAGGAGGTCTTGTTGCTCTTCTATGATTCTATGGTTCTTGATCAGTAGATATGCCAAGTCTGTTGGTACATTTGACAATCAAAAACACCAGTGGCAAACCTTCCGAGGACAAAATTAGTTCGTTTTTGGGTTTTTTTTTTTTTTTTTTGTTTTTTTTTTTTTTTAAATTTCTAGAAATCTGGGGTTTCACATTTTCAAAAGTAGCAGCAAAATAATTTTTTACTGATAAGCATCCTTTTGGATGCTATTGCAGTCATGTCCCCTGGGGGTGGCATGGCAGGGTGTTGGACAAGCAATGAGTGAAGGAGATAACAGTGGAGATGTAAGGCTGTCTGCTGGCCCTTGGCAGTTTATCTGGTGGGATGGTGGTGCTTACTGGAGCCAGTGCCACCTAAAAGGAAGGAGACCCTTCTGCAGCCCAGAGTCCAGGGGCTCTGCTCTGTACCCACCAGCTTCAGGTGCAAGCTGCCTTCCCATTTCCTTCCCCATGCGGGATACCTACATTAAAGCTAATAATGCAGCTGCCATGGTCATGAACCAAATACACTCTCCACAGAGGGAGGAACATGGAGACAAGTGCAGATTTTTCCAGTTGCACCTGCATAGAGTGTTGTTGTTATCCTGAATTTCTGCAATATATCACCTTGGAGGAGGAAGGGACCGTGAATCTCTCTGCATGAGCTGAGCACAGAGGCATTGCCCATTCAGACATGCATCTTCAGAAGCAAACCAGAAAGGTATCTGTGATCATGAGTCCAGAGCCACTGCTGCTTTTAATGGCTTTTCAGCAAAATGCCCTGTGCCATCCCCAGAGCCCCTGCGCTCTCCCCAGCCCTCCTTCCTCCTCCTCCTCCCCCTCCACACAAGTATTTAATTTTGCTCTGGCATGAAATAATAGAGTGCTGTGTATCTATTACAGATGTAAAGAGATTTAGACTGCCACAGGTTTCAGTAGCACATTCAAAGCCCTAACAAAGCTGGGTATAATAGACTCTCCCTGCCATTATCCATTCAGCAAGTGTAATAAATGACTCGGCCGCAGCCTGCCATATACCACCCGGCCCAGATAACAGCTGAAAGGAGAAAATTAAATTTTGCTTTTGTTGAAACATTATGATTTATGTATTTGTAATATAGGCTGTGGTGGGCAATTGGAAAAAAAAGGAAAAGATTGCTGAATATACTTCATGGTTACTGATTGTACCGCAGGCCACTTAGAGTGCTGGAAATGCTCTTCTTCTCCCTGTGTTCCTTAATAATAATAAAATCATACAGATTCCCATTAACCTTTTCGCTTATGTTGATTTTATTTCTATATTTATTTGATTTTTTTTTTTTTTTTTTGCTTCCAGGTCTTAAGCTTTGGCCATTTCCTCTCAGCCTTGTGAAAAATAACAGAGTGATGGTTTATGGAGACAAGGCATGAAGTACCTCGGCGTGTAAAAATGATGGATGTAGGTAAAAAAATCTATATATCATTTTTAGTATTTTTATAATAATTTTCTTTGAATGGGGTGGTTCCCCCCCTTCCCCTCCGCCTCTTCTCCCCTGCTGTCTTTAGACTTGATGACAAGATATTCTGATATCCTCATCCTTGCAATATCTAGACCTATAAAAATAATTAACTTCTCCCACCATAGAAATATAGAGACAGAAACAGGAGTGCTTCACCCTGTAATTTATAATACTGCAGCACCGTCCCTTAATGTTGTAATCAGACCTGCAAAGTCTTATCATGTTGTAGAATATAATGAACTTACTTATTCATTTCAACATCACATTTCATCTTAGTTGTTCTCCACATTACTTGCTCGGCCCTCCCCTTTTCTAGAACACTGGCAAGAACATAGAAGTTTTCTCCCTTTCCTTTTCCTTTCCTTCACCTCCTTTACCTCTGGCATTGCTGAGTCAACAAACCCATAGAGGAGGCTGGATGCTCATTTGCCTGGGTTCCCTAGGAGCTTAAACACAAGTGGCTTTTAATATTTTTGTGGGTTTTAGAATTTCTTAAACCTATTTATGTGGCTTAGACAGATATGCTTGATCTCAATGGAACCAATCTGTTGAAGAAGGAGTTGGCTGCAATAGAATGGACAGTGGAGCTTGAGCCAGAGGATTCTCTCTGCTTCCCACGCAGAGCCTTGCAGTGTGCATCCTTCTTGCTCTGAGCATTTGTATCTCAAATATTGCCACGTAAGCAGGACCTGTTGGATGTTTTGAGGGATAAATTGGGATTCTTCCCATCTTCCTTTTGGCTGGCTGGTGGGAAGAGGAGTCCTGAATAATCTTTTCTGACCCTCAAGTCAGCCCACATTTAATGGGGGATTCACCTGGTAACGGCTCATCCAATAGCGACGATTTTGACTTTTTCTGAGGAAAACACCTTCTTCTGCATCTCACTAGAGATTTTTAACAGTATTTTGTCTTTCTTCACCAACCCTCCATTCACAGCCACAGAAAAATCAATTAGTTCTATAGTATTTCCTGCCCCTGCCAAAAATCTGCTTGCCTTTGGCTGACAGAAGCCCTTTAGTGGGTGCTCCTGCTGGAGCACTTCAGGAGAAATTGTCTATAACACTACATGCTACTCAATATTCCAGAAGCTTTAGCAGCCAGAAAAGCAGGCTCCTCCTGCTCTCCAGCATTACTTTTCCATTCTGGCTATGGACTAAACCAGGTCAGCATCACTATTAAGAAGCAGCTCTGATCTCCCTGAAAGATGGGTCAGGGGCCTGATTCTGACTCCTCTTGTGCCCTTTGCTATGTAGTAGCAATGCAAGGACGTGTTGTGAGTTATGGCCATGGGGACAGCCTGTAGCTCTTCTGTACCTTTTGCTATCCACCTCTTTTGCACTTTGATATTTCAGAGCCTGGCAAAAGTCTCAGCCGTTATGTCTGCCAATTTTTTGGGTAGGGCACATCTAGCAAGGTTAAAACCCACCAGCAGCAGCAGTATTGTGGTCTCACTGTATGTAGCTTTTTAAAACACCTGGGTGGATAGGGTCAAGCATTTAAATAACTCATGATTTTTAGACCCACTGAACCCCAGGCTGCGGTTAGCGTATATGGTCTGGAAGTTTGGTTGTGCAGGGGATGTTTTACAGCCAGCTCATCTCTTGATCAGTTATTCTGCTAATGCACACTGACAGATATTTTGTGAAGCAACATTCAGTCTATTTATTGACCCCCAGCCCTCAAATGCATACATACAGCAGAGCACTCCAGCTTATATTTAATGCTGAAACATTTGTAAGTACTGTATATCCTATGATCTATTGGACTAATGAAAAAGAAGGTTTATCACTGCAGTCCAGTGTAAATCTGCGGATAACCTTACTGTACAGTCAATTTATTCCTTTAACAGGTTTATTCCTTTATCAGGTGTTTGTAGAAGGTTTCACCATAAGTGCAGCAGAGACATAATTTGCTGTGGGGCAGATTTATTTGTTTCACAGGGTTATTATTTTAACAGTCTGATAATCACTATGAGTATGTTTCACCATTTGGTATTTCTGTGTGTATATGTGAAAGTGTGTTTATTCATTCCCTGAACAGGTTCATTTCCTTATCAGCTATTCATTCTAAAGAGTTTTATTACATATGCAGAGTGTGTAGGGTACTAGAGTGCAGTGATTTTATTAAGGGATTTATTTAGTGTCAAATATTCATTTAGCTGGGGTTCACTGTAACACAATCATACGCTTTCACCTGGCCAATTTTCTTTGTATCTTGCTGTTTGCTATAAACAACACTTTCCCTGCACTGCAGCCCCCAAGTCCTCTTTTGTTTTTTACACTCTTTGCAGGGAACTCCCCCATGCTTTGACCCGTTTCATTTATTTTATTCATCATCTTTCAGGTTTTTCTGCCTCATGGTCAAGGGATCTTGTTTGCAGCCTTATATGAAGTGTTTGTTTAAAATGAATAGGCTTAAAGATTCTTCTAAGAGGAGGAGGCTCCAGAAATGTCTCTTGAATGCTGCTTGGGAATTGCTTGAGTCCCAGTACACAGTCAGCAACTGACAAGGAAAGTAGAAGGAGGACAACGATCTCAAAACAAGATTCTGGTTTACTCAGAAAGTGGCTTCAATGCTTTGCTATGATTTAATAATTTTAATGTTATGTGAATATTAATTCCAGGAAAGAGTAGGGAAGGAATTGTTCATAAGCTGTAGGTTATATCTATCTTTAACTTGACATACAATGAAGCTCTACCATAAGGAAAGAAATCCAGGAGCACCACTGAGTCTCATGCTGGAATAAAATACAATCCTATTCTAATATTCCTGATGTCCAGGGTTGTTTCAGACTGATATCATAGAAGCCAGGCTTGGTGGTTTACCTTTCTATCCCCACAACTGTCCACAGGAAAAAGCTGCATAGAAGTTTATGTCGACTCTCTGTTCAGTGCTCTGAAATGGCTGGTGGTCATGGAGGATAGAGAGGGTGAGACTGCACATCCCAGGGACTCAGATGCAGATTTTCAGGCATGTAGAATCTTTACTTTGAATTATTTACTTGACAGTTGCTTTGTAGCAGTGTGGTTTTTTTGATCCAAAACGTATAAGAATCAGTGAAAATGTCTGAGCTCAGTTAGTTCTGCACCAGCATTGTAAACTAAACTATAGTCTTCTGCATGACAATATAACTGTCTTCTGAATGCTTATTTGATTTCTAGAAGAATGGATCATGACGCTCAACTGGACTAAAAAATGCAAAAGCATCTTAACCAGCAGCAGAGCCAGTGAGATAATGTTTAATGCTGAGTTTTCTGGGATCAGTGTAAGATTCTGTGTAATAAAGAAGTCATATGGTTGCTTAGGTCTAGAATTCTGAGTCTATATTTAATGTTTATTGGAGATAGCAATGTCTGAGAACTTCTGAGTATATACACAGACATACTGAGGTTAACAGTGATGCTTGGGCTCCTTATTTACACATTTTCTTGATAGAAACTAGGAATTTTGCTGAGAACATAGGAGCTGACACCTTTCAGATCTTAGTTTAATGTTATATTTATTTGTAAAAGTTTGGTTGTAATTGTCTTCTGAATGTTTATGTTGATCCCAATATGCCCACTGATTTTTCTTAGTTCACCAGCATCTTTTAGGGTTTTTATTGTATCCTGATTTCCTTGCTGTTGTTATTTTCCCATCTTGCGAGACATTCAGTCCGAGTGCTGTCCAAGCCAACCTTTCATTGAATTGCCTGAAACTTTTTCAAGTAGATAGCAAACTATTAAACATCGCAGTATTTCATTCTAATAGAGGAGCAGTATAACTTCAACTCGGTTGTCAATACAAGATCAAAACTATTGATGAAGACACAAAAATAAATCAACATTTGTCCATAAACAATTAATCCATTTATCAGATGAAATTAATACAATTTAAACATTCAATCAGGTCATCATTTGCTCCTTTTTTCTTTACAACCAGATGTTCGGCAGTTTAGTGGGTGGGAATGGCAAAATAAGCTGCTAAAATCCATTGGCAATGGCAATAATTATTTTCCAGATAGTAGGAAGTCGGTGTTAGAACTGGTTAGACTGAAGAACCCCATCTTCACAGAAGTTTTGGGAAGTTTTTTCTATTTTATGCTGGAAGAAATCACAGTTCTTCAAACATTTTTGTAAAGCAGAGCCATATGAAAATACCAGGTCTGCACTGGAAAGAATGAAGTTTTGTTTTGTCTCATCTCTGAGGTGTTTAGAGAATCCATCCTGATCTGTGAAACCTTTTTCTTGATAATATACTTGAAAGCAATATTTAAGTGCAAAGCGTTTTCACACTGACAAAAATGCATTTTCAGGAGAAAGAATGTTTAATTGAAAATGTTCTTAACAGCTCTGGTCTGAATGAAACTACCCATCAGTTTACTCATCACTGACTCATTAGTATGGTATTAAATTTATGACTACAGTGAAAAAAATCAGCTATGGGTAATTGAACCCCTATTGTAAAGAACCGTGTTAAAATGTACTTAGTTATGCTCAAGGCTAATGTTATTTGTTAAATCTCCTAAGAGGGAATTAGCAGTTGAAGTTTTGTTTTCATAGTGTTAATTATTGCTCTTGATGCTACCATGAAACCTCCTTGGCTCACTGTGACTTTTCAGGGGGAGTCTGTGTGACAATTTTGCTCCTTCTGGGGTAAACAGCATCATGAAGGAGGAGCAGGGAATATCAAAAATGGGACAAGGGGGCAGGTATAATGTTGGGTGATGGACCCAGGGCTAAGCAAACCCCACTATAATGTTGACTGTAAAGAAGTATTCTTTTTATCCCAACAAAAAGATCCTGATTTACGTCTAGCTGCTACAGCTGCCCATTCTCCAGGTTGAATGACACCAGAACATAACTGCCTGCTATGTATTGAATCCATTTCAGTCAGAGACCAGAAAATACGGAGGTTGAGAGAGAAGAGATTCAAAGATGAGTAAACCTCAAAACTCAGTGCAAAAAATCCCACTGTATAAAGTATGAGGTTTGCACTCAGGTTGCATGTTTTACAGTGCAAATATACGACACTGCAGTGACCCATCAGATCCTTTTTCCTTATTTAGAATATGAATATATCTGTGTGTGTGAATGTTTCTGAGAGGTTTTTTTCTTCTAGTCCAAGTGCTACTACAGTACAGATAAGCAAGATCTGTCTGGTGGCTTCAGCTCCTTTATTAACAGTGAAAGATTGTTCCAAACTGCACCTACTTCAAAACTGGTTTTGCAATGCCAAGCAATGGTGCTTGCACAACTTCCCTTGATAGATTATTCAGGTATATCTTACCTGAGAATTCTGGGGGGAGATAAGCAATGAGATTTAGACTATGTTTGTTTTCAGACCGTGATATCGAAGTTTCATATTGATGTGAGCATGAGTGGTAAATATTTTTTTCAAGCAGTAGCCTCTGCAATGTGGGGTTCTGGGTGCCTTCAGATTTCTTTATACTCAGAATTAAGCCTTTGCCCAAGTTTTGTAAAAGTTCAGCATATCTCTATGGAAGTTCTTTTTCAATATCTACAGCGAAAATAACAGATCTTTAGATTTTTAAAAGAAAATGAGAACATCTTGATTTTGTTTGAAATTGTCAAAATGTTTGATGCAACCAAGCTGAAAACAGTTTTATGAAGCAACTAATTTATTCTTATTACATGTAACATATATACAACTGTATATAATAATATTAAATGCAATTATTTTATGCATATTGTCAGAGATCAGGCCCACTCAAATATTCCATCTAGAAATAGTCCATCTGACTGCAAGAGTCTACTGGAATGATAATTTGTGCTTGCTGCAAGTCTGAGAATGGCTAAGAGCAGAATCTTTGATTGAATGAAAGGTTGCTTTGATATTAAGTCTGTTTCAACAGCTGAATCAAGCTAGAGCTTTGTAATTCCATGTGGTTTACAGGATCAGTTTAAAACCGAAATGTTATTTGATCAGATTTGAGGATGTTAACTTCCACCTTCTATAGCACTTTATCTGCATCTGACCATGTCCTGCTGAATAACAATTCACCAAAGAACCTGTATCAACCTGAAGTCATTTAAAAAGAAGAATTATGCAAATGCTCTCTCTTTATTTGGCTGTGCAGTGAGGGATCTTTCAAAGAAAAGAATAAGATGTAATTTCAGCACACTTAGAAGTGGTGCTTCCAGGGGAAAAGGAAATCTTTGAAGAAGCAATTTGTAGGCAGAGGTATTGTGCTAGAATGTGTAAATTGATGATTATTTACTAGTGAGCCTGTGAAGGAGAGAGACACACGGCACCTTTTATCAACGGGTGGCTGCTGCACGAGAAGCAGAAATCATGATGTTTTTTACAGTGTCTATTTTCACTTTCATTGCTTGCCAAGGCTGTAATGCTGATCTCTCCAAATTGCAAAACGAGAAGAAATCATTTAACATGGCAGCTCCGCAGAAGCTTGTGTGTCTGTAATGGCATTGCTCTGTAGTACAGATTATAGCTTTGAATTATGGATTATTTGAGTTAGATGATGAATTACTGCCAGGAAAACTTGCTATTTGCACCCAACTGAAGGCTGGAAGGAGCTTTTAAGGTCTGAAAGGAAAATCAGTTCTTTGAACCTCTTCATGGGAAGTTGCTCCTTATCTTTGAGGAGAAGTATTAGTGCTGAACTGCAGTCATGCTCCCCTTTGTTCATCTTCCTTGCTCCCTTGGAGTCTTACATCTGCCTTTCCCTCTCTCCTGTGGAAGAACAAAGGCAGTGATGGGGGCTTGAATCTCCACAAGTGAAAGCAGGCACTGAACCCATCTCTTGCCCTGCGGGCATGCTTCCCATATCTCTGTACAAGGTTGGAGGTTAGACATCCATGCCCTTCTGCTTGGAAAACAGCAGTTGTAAACCTACATATATACAGTGAACTGTAAGGTTGTTATAAAGTGAAATAAGAAGCAGCTAAATGAAAACACCTTCTTGAAAATGTAGGAGAGAAATCACCTCTTTACAGGTTTTGCAAGCGCTCTCTCTCTCAATGCAGGATCTCAGGAGAGGACCAGTAGTGGCTCAGACAGTAAGCTTGAGAATGAAATGTCTATGTGGAGACAATGGCCATAGAAAGAAAACTTGTAAACACCATTAAACTGCCAGTGGCCAAGGACAGGCCCTTTCTGCTGGCTGAATCTGATTTATGGCAACGAAAGTGGTGCTCTTATATTCACAGCTATGGCGTACCTAGGATGGGCAAGTCAGAAGGGCAATTAAGTGGTACAGAGAGCTCCCTGAAGAGGGAAGAAGTTCACTCTGAAAATTAGTAAAGAATTTTAGGGCAGGGAATGAAATCTCTCCTTATCCCTTGTGCCACTTGCAGCTCAAAGTGTAATTGCATGCTGAGAGCTCCAGCATTTGTGCGCATCAGCTGGGTTGGTAGAAGACATCCTTTACCAAAACATCTGTCCAGGCAGTGTCAATGTGCAAGAGCCCTGTTGTCCCTTACGACAGACAGTACAAATATGATGAGAAGCCTTTGAAGACTTTTCTATTCCTGTCTGGAGATGAGCAGAATGAGTTGCAAGAAGCAATGAATCAGCATACTTCAACACTTCTTGATACGTTTTTTTCTTTAAGGGCTTATTAGACTCTTTCTGGATTTGCCCTGAAAAATCTAAATAAAAGAGAAGATCCAAATTATCACCAGTGCAAGAGACCTTTTCTGCTGTTTTATCTATGAGAAAAAATGCTTTCTCTATGACAGTCCTCTGATGTACACATTGCTGTAGATATGCCACTGTTTAAAGAATGGTCTGTTTGTTGGTTTGATAGCTTCAAAGAGAGAGTTTTTTCCCTCCTGGAACAAAGCTCTTCCTTAGCAAGATAAGTACAAAGTGTTTAATAGTGCCTCTCTCTCACTTTCAAGATCTCTTTCTTTTTTTTCCCTTTATCTCTGCCTACTCATATGTATTTTAAAGGGGACCTGATATGCTGGTGTCATACGTTCACACTAGCTTAACAAATGATGCTGCTTCCATGTAATTAATGCGAAGACATTGATACCATTAGGTCAAATGGACCAGCTCTATCTGAGTTACTGCAGATGTCCCTAGCACAAACTCTCTTTTTCTAAAGGCAGAGAAGGGATATGAACCATCTCTCTGCTTTTGTTCCACTGGGACCAGACTTTATGGGCTGTGCAAGATGAAGAAACCAAAGGATGGGAAAGGATTGGGGGTTTGCTGCTGTGCTGAATGTGCCAGACTGGGAGGACCATGTATAGACTAGCCTTAAAGTGCCTGGCACTGGCTTGAACATGAGCGCAGAAAAAGCTCCAAAGGACATAGATGTAATGTTATCCTGTATGACCAAGCAGCCTTTTTTCCAACCGGATTTGCCTATCCCACATTGCCTTCAGTCATCGTGCTTGTAGGAAGCGTGGGTAAAGCCCTTCCCAAATCTTTGTTTGTGAAGCCAAGCCATCAATCAACCAAACTTCAAGGTATGTTATTAATATAACATACCTGAAATGGTACTTATCTACTGCAAATTGCCAGCCATCTCTCTACAATACTGCCTTGTAAAAACAAAAGATTTTCATGGTACAGCCAGGAAAAAGATGAGGCAGGTGGTGGCTTTTCACTTACAGAGACTGTGAATTGTCCTGGTACATGTGGTCTTGGTTCTGCATGGGTACCTTGCTTTTCCTTTGCCTGTTTTTTTATACAGCACCTTCCCAGTCTGTACCTGTCTGTGCTAGGCTCTGTGCTTCACAGGGAAGGGACTTGGCCTTTGGTCTCACATCTCCAAATTTACAGCATCATAAAAGCTTTGTTTGAAGTGACTTCCACTTCTCCAGGCTCATTGGCATTGAGATGGCTTTGGACTGGACCATGTCTGTAAACACCTGGAAGAACTTGAGCACATCCTTGTGAAGATATGTGTTCCGTGAGGGGGATGTTATAATGTGAGACTAGCTGATCTAGGTCTGTGTTACACATCTTATTCACTGTCAGTTTTAGATACCTCAAAATTCACTCACCTAAAACCCCCAAATCACGTATTTTTGCTTTTATTATTTCAATGAAGATAGGAAAATAAAAGGAAAAATTCTACATAATGAGTTAACATCAAAATGTCACCAGACTGAGACGATTTCATGTGTGCATAATGTCATTTAAATGTAAATATGTTATATCTTCAGATATTTATAAATTGAGGCATTTTAATATGATTGCAGAATACAGATATTTTGTAGAATTTCAGAAGTTAAAATGTTAAGTATTTTCCCCCAAAATTTTGCTAATGATTGAAAAGAATGCTATATGCTTTTCTTTTAATGCAACTTTCATTTCTATTCTTAAGTCATGTATATGCAGAGACTGGTTCATTTAAAGTCTTAACCTCCGTATGAAGCCTCCTATTGTTACTGGACTATTTTGGTCAGTCTTTAATGCTTTACATTTTTATTTAAATTTTTTTCTATGGGCTGAAATTTTGTTTTGCAGCTGTTCTTTTTGCGTAGTTTTATAGGGATGGATTTTTCCCCATTTTTTTTTTTTTTTCTGGGGGTAAAATTCCTCTCTTCGATCAGCACTGCAGATCTACCAGCAGCAGTGCAGAGCTCTATTGCATGTTTCACAATCCACAATGACCCTTGCCACTGGGTTTTCTCTTGAAATAAACCTGGGATATACTCAGGGCTTCGCTCAGCCTAGTGGTAAACAGTGGAAGTCATCAGTTGTTAATAACACAGTCATATCTCTTTCTACAGCATGGAGACATAGACCACACCTGAGTGTACCCACAGCACAGAGTCTAGCAGTGGGGAGAAAGCATTCCTGTTCTGGTGGTTCTTTCCTTTTCATCCTCTTCAGGTCCATTTGGATTGTTTTGTTTTCCTTTTCCCATTTACTTTGATGTCTATTTGTGTCTCCTCCTTCTACTTAGCAGTGATACTGTGTCAGTAAAGTACCCCTCAGCTGAAAGTGAGGAACTTGCCTTTCTCTTCTGCACATCATCTTCAGTTGCTGATTGCATTGGGAGATGCAATACAAAACATGGTCATTACGAAGTAGTCAGTTGTTTATGGCATTCTTGAGAGTTAAAAATACCAAGTCCTTTTGCTTGTGGACTGTAGTTTCAAAACATTCAGCTATAAAGTGACTGTGAATAGCTGTTGTGAAACTGAAGTTCAGATTTAAGGGTGGCACCTCAGGCCTTGAAAACATAAGAGAACTTTTACACGTTTTCATCTTTGTTACTATTTCTTTCTTTGCACATAGCTAAGGGAGAATCCAGAAAAGCTGATGTATTATGGAAATTTTACCTTCAGATTTAATCAGAATACATTTAAAGATGTCATAAGCAGATGAAAAAATGTGAAAGCATCATTTGTAGGTGTTGGGGTGATCTCGGAAATTGTTGGAAGTAATTCTGTGGAGTGGCATAAATTTGATTGAACATGAGTTTAGTCTAGTTTGCAGTTTTTTGGCCTAAAGACTGCTGGTTTCTTGCTCCCATCTTCTGAGGATCTCTTACTATTCCTGGCTGAAACATCTACAAAATGTCTGCATATATATAGTAGTAACAAGATAACATCATTATGTTTGGGGTTTTTTATATATATATTAGATGTTAGTCACCTAAAAACATTTGTTTTATCTTAGAGATATGAAATTGCACATCTATAACTTGCTATTGTATTGAATAGATTAGATATCAAGGAGGTATTGTAAATGAAGTAGGCTTTGATTATAACTGTACATACGGAGTATCAAGAAAGAACTACAGAAATATTTCTCAAAAAGAAATGTCTGTGTACTGCTTATAAACACAAGATCTTTTTCACTGTAGTTTGAATAAATATTCTAAATGTGACTTAAATATAGTATTTTTCCATTAAACCAACTGAACATGAAGCACACCAGAATAAATTGTTGATGTTAGCAAATTCAAGGTATTTCCTTAAGTCTTGCTGGCACCAAGTTACTTATTTCTGTGAATCTTTAGTGAGCTTCTTGCTGCTGCCACCTGGCTAGGGTCTGAACTGCAGAAATGGGAGAATTAAAAGTGATGAGCTGCACAATGAGACGTTGCAGTTAAGTTCTCTAATGGGACCCATAATGGGTTTACATTATTTGTCTTAGCACTAGCTGGGAGCCTTTGATGAAAGTGCTTATGAATTACATTCTGCAGGTTTTTTTCACTCCTGAAATAAAACATGAAGAACAGAATGCTTGTGGGTGCAAGATCACATAGAGATCTGATAAAGACTGATTCCTATCTAATTTTCCCACCTTTCTTGACCGGTTCTTATCAAGCTTTATTGGGGCAAGGTGCACTGCTTAGAAAAGGTAGATGGTTATGGCAGATGGCCATGACATTCAGCTTTTCCCTTTGGGTGCATATGCGTGCATGTACATATTTAAGCTTAGTTTAACTGGGGTAAATACTTTTTACAGCATAATGAAATAAATACTTGTGGAAACCTTACAATGTTTGATAACAGCATTCTTGTTTAAATAAGTCCTGCAGACTTGGCCCAGTGAAGGTTTTGAAGCTTGGTTCTTGTTTCTGGTGTGTGTTTCAGGCCATTTGGAAGTCTGGACAAGAAGGCAGTAGAAGGTTGCAGATTATCTTGGATGCAGGGAGGTGAGGAAGTGCAGGGCTGCTAAACAAACCAGATAACTATTGTCACTGTCACTAGTATTTCTGTTCTGCCAGTACCCCTTTTAAACAGATTAAACCTCTTCAGTTACGGTTTAGGACAACTTGATTCTTTCTTGTGCGCTCTTTTTTGTGGTGCACATCCATGTGCTCGCTTGGTGCGGTGCATTTGGTTTATAATACTCAGAAGAAGTTTGTTTGCTCTGGAGTATTATTATTTTTTACACTAGTATTTACAGCAGATTGGCATGGTAAGTGCCAACACTCCCTGCACTGTGCTTTGCTAAAGAAATAATGTAATAAACTTATTTTATCCAAGCTGCAAACAGGTGCTTGCTAGCCTGTGTTTTTGCTTTTACATGGGTTAATGTTCTGTTGTTATGCTAATTGTTCCTATTCATTTCTTACCAAGTCTTTCTAAGTAAGCAGGGATAATTGCACACAATTTAGAGCATTACAACACAACAAAGCAAATGTCCTTTAGGTTAAAAAGGTTGGGACATTAACACCAATGCTTTCATTTAAATAATAAAATACACCAAGATGTGCAGTTATTTTGTAATGACGGTAAGCATAGGAAATAAGGTGAGTTATCAGGTCTTTTTGGCATGCTTTCTCACCTTAGAGGTTCAGGTAATGATGCAACAGGAATGGAATTTCTGGTCTTTCTATCAATAACAACAGAGATTTTAAAACAATAATATCAATACTGGCATAGGTTCCCTAGCTTAATACTTACTGAGTTTTCCACACAGTAAACCATAGATATATACCCATATATATGTGTGTGTGTGTATATATATATGTATATACATGTATATGTATGTAGCTATAAAAGACTTACATTCATTCATCTCTGATTTCTATTAAAGGTGGAAAGATCCATCATGTACTAATGAATACTTTCATTACTGATTAAAAGCAAAATTCTGCTACCTTTATTAGCATAGTATCTTTGTCAAAACATATAAGAGCATTCATAGAACAAAATGCTTTAAGGTGTAACAGTCTAAAAGTCCCGAGAAATTGATTCTGTCACATGCTAAACACGCTGGCTTTATTTGAGCCAGTGTTGGACCCCAAGGCTTGCAGGACCACTTGTGTCCTCACAGGTCAGTGCTTTAATGAAGTGGGGACAAGAGGGTCAGCATGTTGCAAAGTTGAGCCTCCAATGAAATGAGACTGAATTAGGATACACTAAATAGGACTGGATGCAAAAGTGGTTTTGTGAGTAAGATACTGAGGTAGGACAGCAGATTTTAGGTATGAATACATATAATTTGCAGTGCATCTATGTATTGGGGTGCGTGTGTCTCTAGTGGGTTAGTTCACTGCATATTAAGCCCAGGGCCACCGTGTCTTTGTTACTACCGCTACACAGTCTAGCTGCATTAGCGTTTATTACTGCTATTATGTAGGAGTTGCATCTTCTAACTACAGTCTAAACACATGCCCTAGGTTTGGCTTCCAGCTGTATTTGGGATGGCCCATGGGCTGACCTGACTAATCTTTGCAATACTTCAGTTCTCCTGCAGTAATGGGAGCATCAAGTAGGACAGAGCAAGGCTGTGTTGCTTAGGAAATGTTTGGATGTTGTAGGGATGGATGTCAAGGAAATACTGTTTGAAGTGTTAGATTCTGAAGTACATATGTTTGATAATGTACATCATGCTAAAAAGTGGTGCAATGTATTTTTTATTGGTTTTTAATATAATAAAAATATGAAAATACAACTGAGAGAAGTTTGCTTTCACAGGTAGTAACAGAAGAGCCCCAAGTAACAGAAAAGCCCCAGAGCTATTTTTCTTACGGTGTGTAATTCAACAAGGACTAAATGGGAGTTTACCCACATTTGATTTTTTTTTCAGTAAATGTGATAAAGTTTTGACATTTTTAATGTTTTAATTTATAGGCAGAGAGCACATTTGGTAATTTTTTCCCCCTCTTTATGGAAAACAGTTTCTGAGTGAATACATAATCTAAATTCAGGTTGATCCCCCAAATATCGTCTCCCCTTGGAGAAGCGGTGTTCTGCCAGATTCCAGCTTAGGCCACACTTACTGCTGGCATTATAATTTCAAAGATGAAGCATGACCTCCCTGATTTGACAGAAGTGACAAAAGGATTTCCCAATTGTCATTCTCTAGATAGATAGAATGGAATTTGGTACCATCATTACCAAAGACACATTTATAGAAAACAAAGTAGGCAGGATTAGGATTTAAAAAAGAGTTTATTTTCAATTTTGATGTTTTAGTGTGTGTTTGTGGGGATTTGGAGTTTTTTTTTGAAGGTTAAATACAAAGTTTCATTGCCATTTTAATCTATGAAAACTTTTTTAAACTATTTGGCATGTTCTGGTTTACAGGTTTTCCAGAGAAAGTAATTTTTTATTTAAAAAACCTTAATTTTAACAAACAAACAGTGAGAAGTAATTGATTTCTGTCTGTTTTTTTTTTTTTTTGTGAAAGACCAAGGTACTTTCTTGCTTAACTGTGCCTTTTATTGTTTATAAACTGCTGTAAGAAAGCTCAACAGAACACAAAAGAATTTTTTAGATGCTTTTAAAAAGTACGCAGAAAATTGACATTTACAGTTCTTAGTTTTGCTTAGAAGTACTATCAGTGACCCAGTAATTCCAGTCTTGATGACAAATGAGCCCAGATGATCCATGTATTTCATAGCAGAAACTGTAACCAATTTCACCTTACAAAACTCCCAGCACCATTTCTTGGAGCAGGATTTTGCCTGATGCCAAAGGATGGGCTAAAGTGAGGGCTGATTCTCCATCACCAGCTTTGGCTGCAAATCCCTCTTTCCTTTATCATCTAACACTGTTCTGTCTTCCCTTTTAGAGAGAGGTTGTGATTCAGGGATAGCAAGTCACTTGTTTTAGGGCTTAACATGAAGACTTTTATATAGCTGGGGCTACCAATACATTTATCATTTAAGAAACAGCATACATATACAGAATTACAGTGTACGTGTTTTACAAACAGCTCTGAGAAATAATAGGTCACTTTTGGGGTTTTCCAACCTTAATAACATCTTCTTTTTGTCTGCCTCACTTATGTGAGCTGTTCTGCTGTACTATCGTATCTTTCTTGTTTTGAAGTCTGGGGAGATAAACTTTTTGTTCCACTGTATTGCATCAAGAATAATTTTAGGAGAATTAATGAAATTAAACAAGAACTACAAAATATTAAAAAAATCAGTGGTATTAAAAACTGGGACATTCTTTGAAGGCTTTATACTATATAAAAATATGCAGAAAAAATTCTGCTAGATGACAAAAGATGATGTTATTCTCTATCAAGGGCAATGATAGAACAGCAATCTTGGACAGATTGTATATACTTTGAAGAGCAAAGACTGTTATCAGCAGGAATTCAAGATAAAGTTTACTGTAGAAAAGCCCTACTGACAAACTTAGCAAACATCAGCACTTTCTATGCCAGGATATATAAAATGAAGTGATGAAGCAGGCAGCAGAAGGCTAACATTAGAGGATGCTGAAACAGGAAGCTCCTGTTCACACCCTAAAATTAAGAGGATTCATAGGGTTTGTTGGAGGAAAAAGTAGATCTCATCTCCATACAGATGAGATAAAAAGGAAAGCAATATTTCATAAAGCATTGTGTCTACAAATTGTAGCCAAGGGACCAAGTCAGCCTTCTAAAAAGCACTAGATTTTTTTTAAGCCACACACAAAAAAAAAAAAAAAGAAAAGAAAATGAAATCAGGCATCCTTTTGATCAAAATCCTCCATAGCAGATTACCTCTGAGTGATAAATGAACTCCCAGAGAAGATGAATGAATGGTGTAAACCCCTGTATGTACTATTCACTAACTGCAGAAAAGATCTTAATTCAGCTAAAAGGAGCGCTGCCTTGGATCCCTGTCAAACTAAAGAGACAGAGCATGGATGATTACATTCAGCATCTGAGAAACTTCAGTGTAATTGAATCAACCATGTTATATTTAACTGCAGAAAAGATCAGAGGAGAAAGTGTGAGGTGCAAGGTAAAGAGATCTCTTTTGCACCCTTGATGGCTAAACCAGAGGGTGAAATGGACTCTGCTTCAATGGAGAAGATAAGGAGGTGGGGATGATTTAGAGAAATGATGAGGAATAGACCGTGAAGGTAAATTGGTAGAGAAGCGGGTGTTGAAGCTGGCACAATTGGAAAACCTATCAAATAAAAAACTCCAAAAGTTGACACAAGAAACATGTATCAGGACTGAAAACTGCTTTGAACACAGACCAGTCTGACCAGACATCTTCAACTGGAGCGGGACAATACTTTGCTATAAGTATGGAATTGTAGCTCTGTTGACTTAATAAGAAAACAATTCTCATGCTATAGCATGCACGGTATTCCCATTGAATCCAATAGTCATTTTACTTAAGAATTTTACCATGGAAACTAGCTCACTAATGCTAGCAGAGTGCCAGCAGGCTAATGAAGACAAACGGAGAGTGAAAATGACAATAAAAAGGAGAAACAGCTGACTGAAGGCAGAGATACAAGATAACTGTGTCTTTAAAAGATTCCTGTGTTTGCTCTTTGCACTAAGCCGACATTTCCCTTTTCCACAATTGCCAGAGAATGGTTTTCAGTCAAGGAGAGAGAGTTAAAAATGCTGTTTGCAAACGGACCCCTTTACTGGCCTTTGATTCCTGGTCTCCTATCCCAGACTGCACAGTTCACTGGAAATTCCAAGTAGATGGTGTTGTTTGAGGATGTTAATTAGCTGACTCCTCTTTCCTTCCAGATTAAGTAGTGATGGGTCAGCATCAAAACTCCATGTCCCATGTGCTCTCAGCTGTGATGGAAGGTCTGCTGCCTTTCCTGGTGTGGTTAAAAAATATGGTTCAGGGGAAGCTGAACCATACATCCATTACAATCTCAGAGGCACTGCTGGAGAAACTGGAGTCTAAATCTGACCTAAGATCTCTTGTATAACTAATAGAGATATAGAGCAACTCCCCAAAGGCTTTTATTAGGATTAAGTGAATTGTTCTTTATAATGTCTTTCTTTCTACAAGGAGTGAATAGTGTAGACATGAGATCTAAAAGCTAGGACAGATGAGTCTTGAGTCCAAGTCTCAAGGATAATCATGGATGGGAGGGTGGGGGACTTTTCAAGTCCCAGATGATCAGATTGGTTTTAGGATGCAGCCTGGGCTGTGGCATAGGGGCAACCTGCGCTGTCCTCATCTCATAGGTGGTAACAGAGCACTGGCACAGCCTGCTGCAGGGTCATGCTCTGAGTCATTGAGTGGCTTCTGCAGAAGTTACTTTGAGATTACTCTGAGTGTTAAAAGGGGACTGGGAGCAAAGGGTGTTTTGAAGTAAAAATGCTTCTTGTTATTCAGAGGCAAGGTGGGATGAATTTTCCATTGAGAGTTAAGTCTATGAGGGAATAGGTTTTAATCTCATCCTAATAAGCATAACTCCTAAAACTGTTTGACATGGTTTCTTGTTAGTGATGTGTTAGAAAGGTGTTCACCATTTTGTGGTTGTGATTTGAATTTTTGTGTGCAGATTTGCCATGTCTCTCTTCCTGAACTGGTTTTAGTGAAATATAGGAAGAAAATCAAAGCTTAACTATATGCAATCAAGTATTTTCAAAACCTTTCTTGCAAGTTTTAGCTATATAAGAATCTGACCAAGAATCCTGGATTCACCCTGAAATTCCTGCTGTAAGGAATGGGTGCTGATCATCTATCAGAGCTCAGGTAATGGTATATTCACTACTAAATTCCAGCTGCTTTCTTACGTTTGGGAAGAGCAATGTGTCCAAAAGTAAAGTTTAAGATAATGTTCTGTAGCAATATAAGCCAGCTGTGAAGCACTATTGAATCAGGAATTTGCTTTCTAATCTGTTGTGGGTTCTTTTTCTGTTGTACATAGAGCTAGTGAAAATTTCTGGACAAATTATCTAAGGGGAAAAAGTCCCTTGCTTGAAAATATAAAATTTGACACCAGAATTCTTGAAACTTTCTTTAAAAAAAACCCCCAAAACCCCTCAAGAATTAAAATTTCCTGGATTTCGTTTTTCAGACTTTTTGTCTTTTCCTTCTCTGTTGCTGGTAAATTGGGATAAAAGTAGATAAATGAGAAATTAATAATTGAATTATTTTAATCTACACAAAGTTTACTCAATCTTTGTTTAGAACAAAATTGATTTTTAAACATTAAAAAATTGTCATTGAAAACTTGTCCTACTTCTGAATTGATTTTAACTAAGAGTATGGAGTGGCTGCTGTTGAAAACAGCCACATTAGCTCTGGCTACTCATTTTGTCTGACCTAATGGTGAGATTACTGTGTATCCAAAATCACAACCTTTGGCATCTGCCTGATACTACTCCATAATGCTACTTCAGGAAGAATATTTTTATATTTTTATATTAGGGGTATTTAAACCCCTAAGCTGAGTTACAGTGTATCCCTCATTTCTCTAGGCCAAAAATTGTCTTGGGTTTTGTTCTGGTATAAAACATAACATATATAGAAGACACAATCTCTGAGGTGCTGAAGTAAACTTGAAGTTAAGTGCAGACCCTTGTACTCATGGTCTTCACTGGGTTTGCTGTGACCAGATCCTAATCCAATGTCTGCTGTGCACCCAAATTTATTTAATCTGGGATTGGACTGTCTTCATCTCCCTTCTCTCCCTTTGCCACAACCCCAGTGTTTGACAATATTGCTTTTGCCTTTAATAATACCTTGGAGCAAACACGACAAATGCCTGTTTTCAAGATGTTCAGGCGCATCTTGAGAGCATGTCAGGTAAATGAGGCTGTTTATGAGAGGTCTGTTATAGCCAGTTCAATAGTATGTAATTTAAGACTATGTTTTAGACTAAGGGTGGGGACTTTCATGTAGTGGGTTAATACATACATGACCTTTAGCACATCCTGACCTTCCTCAGCCTGAGATAATGTTCCATAACAAATTTATTGTGTCGGGGAGATGATTTGTCAGCCAGCAGAAGTAACTGGTAAGAACAAAAGGGAGGAGAGACTGAGAGGAGTCTGCCAGTTGGGAAAGCTCCTTTATTTATTCTCTGCATCTAGACTGTAATTCTTTATGTGCAATGTCTGAATACTCACCTATGCTGTCGCTGATAGCTAACGAATACTTCTTGCTTTACTTGTCTCATTCCTGGTCTTGTAGTTTGTCCCGTTACGCTATAAGCTGGAGAGAGCACAGAACCTTGTCTGCTTGGCTCCGACTGCCTGCTGCCCAACAGCAGCTATATTTACAATGCTGCGTAAGTTAGTAGGTAATAATTCATCCATAAATCACATTCTCTCTGGTCAGAAGCTTGGCAAGCAATATGCAGCTTCAGAGAATTTCTGCACAAGAAATTCGGCATAAATGGAGATGTGTATATCCATTCTGATAATGAACTCTTTGGAAAGCAGGGTGAGAGTATCTGAGGTTTTAAGTCACTTTATTGTACTGTATTTATTTTCTCCGTGTTTAACAACCATTGCCTTATATTTTTTTAAACAGAACTGAACTTATTCCCTGAATAAGGGAATATGCTTAAAGAAAGAATTTCTAGTGAATGTTTACTTGTCTACAAGTGGCACTGTCAGTGGTTGTATTTCCTTTTTTCAACTCCTTTGTGAATATTTATAGGCCTTAACTTTTATCTAAATGTATTAGAAATTTTATGGAAAATGACCTTTGAAGAAATGGATTCAGTTGCTTTAGGACTTGCAACCATCCATGGAAGCGCAAACTGAAACACGAGGTTGCTGAAGTGACCTTGTGTGTTCAATGAAACTATCACACCAATCTGCACTGGACTTCTGAGTATGAAAATTTGTAACTAATGAGCCACAGATAAACTGCAGTACTAATACAGCAAATAGAGTTATCAGCAAGAAATACGGTAGAGCAAGCAATGGTAAGGTTTTGGGGTGCTATGCTGTTTTCTCTTCCCCCCTTTCTCCCTTACCACATTTTTCTCTTGTCTTGGCAAAATGGGAAAGAAAACATGAACAAGAGAAGACAATGAAATAATATTTACTGACACAACATCTATTGGTTTTGGATTCAAATAACGTAATTTTTGCTTAGAGTTTTTACAATCACTGAGATTTTATTTTTTGAAAAAGATTTAATACTTAAGTTATAAAGATTTCACCATCTATTAGCAAAACCATATTTTCCATTTTTTTCCTCATGGGCTCTACACAATTATGGTCATATCAGCTGCTATGAACACCTCACTTTACACAGCTCTTTGCATCACATTTAAAACATTGTAGATATGACAGAGAATGAATTGCCTGTCTTAATTCTTTTGCAAAGGACAATGGTATTAATTTAAGGATCAAGTTCACCTATACTTTTATGAAATTAACTCTGAAATTATATGTCTGCAAATATAATGCTGATCTTACCGAGTAATACTGCTGCTGAGCACATTAATAAATTATTGCTGTCTCCTATGATTACAATAAAATATTTTAAAATGAAATCCAGATATGCAATTAAATTAATGGACTCAAGGAGAAATATAAAGCTATAGGATGTAATAGTGTAAAAGGCTATCTCATGGTTGTGTGAGCCTTTTGAGTATCAGATAGGTTTTCATTATCAAGAGATCTGAATTCTTTTAGATCCCACATTGACATTAAAGGCAGGATACCATGAAAGCAATACTTACTATTAAGATACATATATACTTCAGAGCTAAAATAAGATTCTAGTTCTTGGACAAGCATTTCAAGTTCAGAGACCTCATCCCTATTTTTTAATGCATTCTTCTCTTTCAGTCCCATTTTATGAAGTTCACCCTCCGATTTCCTCTTTCCAGAGTCCTTGGAAGCATCAGAAGTGACATTGAGAGCTGGGGTGAAGTACTAAGAATAATATTATTTGTGGAATTAATTTTCTTATAAAATAGAGCCTTTGGGAACAATAGACCAACTATAAGTCTAACGGGGTTACAACGTATTACTGCATTTAGGTGTTCAGATATAAAGGCACAGGAACCTTTCTGAGTAAGAGCATGAGTGGGAGTCCTTCCTTGGAGCATCTTCCCTTGAATGATACTAGACTTTTGCTATTGTTAGCAGTAGGAATTGTTTAATACGTTAAGGATATGAGCCCAAATAAAGGGGAACAAATAATTTTTTATGTTTTTATTTTCAGTGGTACAAGTCCATGTATTTGAAGGGCTGAGAATTTGGTACAGGGGAAGATTGTATGGCCTCAAATTGATCTAATGCCTACTGTTCCCTTACGGTAGTGTCTTCCTGGCAAATTCATCTTATAATGGTCAGTGTTGATTGTCTTTTTTGGTCAAATGTTGTTCTATTGTTCCCAAAGAATAAGAAGAATTTTTACAAGCTCTTTATTCCTTAAACAGTTTTCCAGTGCCCTTTGAAATATTTCGGTGTATTATACGAGTGATCATACATGAAATATCCACAAAGTAAATCAGCCACTGTGGTCCAATACCATCTTAATTGAATTGTCTATTTATTTAAATTGAAATAGTCAATTGCAGGGGTATATTTGCCAAGGCAGCTCAGCTTGTAAACCAAATTTATTCTGTATCTAACAGAAAGAGTCCTACATAAAATTACAGAGCGAGGAGCCCCAAGTATTAGATGTGCATCTTTCCCACAGCTGACTGTGACTTTAAATTGGTCTCAGAGAAAGAACAGTGCATTTATAATTTAGCTTGTCCTGAAGGAGAACTCTTCTCTGTGGGAGGATCCTCTTTAATTACAACTTCACAGTAATAAGATGAGAAATGAGCAAGCAAGAAAGTACTGCTGGAATGAGACATGATAAATCAGTTTGTCCAGGAAGCACGTTTATACCAGATCTATCACCACATTCAGCACGGCGCTATCTTTCTTATTTCAATAAGGAAATCTCATGAAGAAATTTTAATTGCATACTATTAGGTGAAAGTCAATGTCCCATAATGAGCAAAATGAAACCTGCGTTTTTTCTTCTTTTATCTTCATGCTTTGAGTTCCCAAGGATTAACACAAAATGATTTGCCCTTAAATTGCACCCTTTTTTTTTTTGTTCATTTGTCTGAAGGATGTAGATTTTAGGTAATTTAAAAGGCACCAAAGCTTTTGCTGTGTGCTTCATGCTTGCAACTTGGGAGTCAGAGGGGAAAAAAATTCCAATTTTCAAAGTCTCCTATTGTTAAGGGTGACTGAATGGCAGCCTGCAATTATATGATTTCAATGTAATTCATTCAGTAGGGAAGAGGTTGGTTCATAGATGCCTGGCTTAAAAGATTGGCATTGCTGTGTGATTAATTTCCAAACTTTGGAGGTATTTTCAACAGCATACAATGGAAGCATGTGACAGTGACATTTTCTGGATTTCTGCTAGGATTGCTTTATAATTGAAGTGCTAGGCTTGTGGGGATCACATTATCATTGGAGTTTCATTTTTCATTGGCTGAGTGTATGTTTGTGTGTGTATACATATAGAAAATATATAAAAATGCATCCACAAATATACTTGTGTGCATATATGTGTGCATATATGTGCGTGAGCGCGCACGCATGTGATGTGTGGAAGTGTACCGGGGGGTTTTATTATGCAGATGTCTTTACAGCGTGCTTGAATTTGCCCCTTTCATGTAGATTTTTAAGAATTACTTTTTTTTCTCTTTAAATGGGAAAGGTAATGATGAGGTTTATTTTTGAGATATTTGTAATTTAATGCTTGATTTAGGGTATTTAAGCAAGTATTTGTTTTGCGAAAGAATTACACTTGTAAGTTGTAATTACAGGCAAAAATCGCTATAATGGGCAACTGGGAAGTACCTTCTCTGCAATGGTGTTTTATTTCGTCCATTATTTTTTATGATCAGTGGATTCATAGAATCATAGAATGGGTTGGAAAGGACCTGAAGATCATTCAGTTCCAACCCTCCTGCCATGGGCAGGGACATCACACACTAAACCATGTCACCCAAGGCTCCATTCAACCTGGCCTTGAATGCCGCAAAAGATGGAGCATCCACAACTTCCTTGGGCAACCTGTTCCAGTGCCTCACCACCCTAACAGTAAAGAACTTCTTTATATCTAACCTGAACTTCCCTTGTTTCAGTTTAAACCCATCACCCCTTGTCCTGTTACTACAGTCCCTGATAAAGAGTCCCTCTCCAGCATCCTTTATTCAGCATTCAAATACTGGAAGGCTGTTGAGGTCTCCACACAGCCTTCTCTTCTCCAGGCTGAACAGCCCCAACTTTCTCAGCCTGTCTTCATATGGGATGTGTTCCAGATTCCCTAATTACTTACCTTTAAAGTTGTGCCAAATCTTTGTTATCAGACCTCAAACCACATGAGCCTTACCTGCACAGAAAAGAGCCGAAATGAATCAGAAATTCAAACCAGAGGGCTTTTGACTTCCCAGCCAAAGAAAGATGCACTGCATTTCTACCACAAATGACAAAGAAATTGAGGCCATCACTCCAAAATTTAAATCAAAAAGTACTACGTGTATTCTTTGTCTGAACTGATTTTCCTGGTATAGGGTTTACACTGCAAGTTTTTTTACACAGTTGTAGCAACCAGAGTCATCCTTTAAAAATAGATATTTTTTGTTTGCTACGTGTTTGCTATATAGTAAAAAATATGTTGTATGACTGGGATGTCAGCTTGAGGAAGGATACTACACTGAGGAGGGAACCTGGATTTGAAGCTGTCAATGCCAGCTGGAGCCTTTTCTAGCTGAAGGTCTGATAAAATGATATTTGCCAGCAAAAGCAGATCAGCTGTTACTTTTGTTGGAAAACTCAGACCAGTCTCGGAAGAAAAGCTTCTTATGGTTAAGATCCCAAGGTCAGATCTATATTCTTTGGGTTTCATGAAATCTTGTGAAAGTCTTAGGTTTCAGAAAGACTTTTGAAGTCATAGCAAACAAATACCCCCCTCTAAATATAGATGGTTCCCTCTTCAAACCCAGTCTGAACTTCCGACCAGAATAAAATGTCCTGGGCAATGGGACAAATGAAAGGGAAATGAGTAAAAAGGCATGAAATTAAACAAGTACTTTAAATTATTTCTCTTGTGGGAAAGATTTTTGAGTGCTTGCAGGTTTTGGGTGTATGAACTGTGCCCAGCACTAGTCTGATGGTCTGTATTGCTGGCTTGGAAACTGGAGAAAAAAAATGGGAAAATAAAAAGTCCTAATAAGCAATTTTCCCCCAAAGCTGGGAAAAAAGGCACTGGAGTGCCCAGATAAAAACTGGAGAGGGATTTTTTACAAGAGCATGTAGTGATAGGACAAGGGGGAATGGCTTTATACTGAAAGTGGGTGTATTTATGTTAGATATTGGGAAGAAATTCTTCACTCTGAGGATGGTGATGCACAGGAACAGGGTGCCCAGAGAAGCTGTGGCTGCCCCATCCCTGGAAGTGTTCAAGGCCAGGTTGGATGGGGCTTGGAGCACCCAGGTCTAGGGGAAGGTGTCCCTGCCCATGGCAGAGGGGTGGAATTGGATGAGCTTTAAGCTCCCTTCCAACCCAAACCATTCTGTGATTCTATGATTCCATGGTTTTGTCTTGTGGTGAGTGGCTGCTCTAGACTGTGTATGGCATCTCTTCTTCGAGCTTGTACAGCATGCACATGCATTATATAGATTCCTCGTTTAGCTAAAAGATGTAGGAGCTCAGCGAGGGTAGTGACATCTCTATTCATCTGAGTCTCACTGCATTTTCAAAGTAACCCTCTCCTCAGGATGGGGTCTTTAGGAGGCCAAAGTATTATAGGGTTAGAGATTGCTTTTGGCATTTCAGTAAACCAGGGTCGTTTTCAGAGCGAACCCAGCATCACTGCAGGAAAGTGCTGGAGAATGTGCAAGAACTGGGAGGCAGTGCTACGAAAAGACAAAAGCTGTTATAAATGTCAGATTGCCTGTCTGGTCCTGGTGGATGCAGGCAGCAGAGCAGAGGAGGGGATGGAAAGGTAGGGATAGGGAGGCTCACATGGGTTGTGTTTCCCTCCCTCGGTGAAAGGTGGGTTTTTATGATGGACACACTCCACGTGGGGGAAATTCTCCTCTCAGTATGAAATGATTGTCTATTTGTTCTGCTTGTGGAGCTCCCATTATTGCCGGCAGGACTCATGGAAAGAGTTCTGAATGCAAAGCCAAGAGCAACTGTGATTCAGAGATGAGCAATTTGCCCCATAATGTGAAGGCAGTTTCATGAGCTGTTTATTCAAGTTGCTTTACACTGAAATTGAAACCCTTCAAAAACAACCCAGTTGTACAGTTGCCTGGTCCCACTGCCTTACACAAGCACCACCTCTCTGGTTCTCAATTGCACGCTTTCTGGGATGCTAGGGATACAGGACTGCGAAAGGCTTACACCATAACTGCAGACCATTGATATCAGAAGAAATGAAATTTCATAGTACCTTTCATAGAACATAATTCCTTTCTCACAACCATTTCATTTTGGTAATTTTCAAGGAATTTCAATGTTCAGAAATATCTATTTACAAATAATTTCAATTTTGTCAAGAAAATACTCAAAATAGGCTCATGATATAAAATAAGTGATAAGTGCCTCTGATTTCTCTCACAATAGGGAAGAAAGGGGTAAATAACAGGCTTTCAGTAACTTTTTGTAAAAGCAAACAGATTAACACCCCCTCCTATTGTATTAGCTTCATGACAAAGAATGGCTTATTGCCAGTGATATCAGGTGTTTATGTATGATTTCATGCCAGACTTGGTGTATTTTCTATAACACACAGAAAGGGCAGATTTTGTGCTGTTTGTTGGGTTTTCTCTTCTATTTTCCTAGAGATGAATTCACAAAATAGTATGTGTTCAAGTTGCGACAAACAGCTAAAAGCTGGTCTCATAATGACAGTTACTGACAAGAAGAGAAACTCTGCCCATTCTCCAAGATGAGATGGCACAAGGATGTTGGAGGAGTGAGGCTGGATGATGTGTTAAAGGAGAAACTAAACAAAGAAACAGTTGGTGATAAGTCCAGTATACGGGATAAATAGAGGAATTTTATCAAATCTTCATGCATGAAACACATAGAATAAGCAGCTTTTAACTCAGGTAACTGTATCATGTTGCTGATCAGGATAAGAGAGAAGATATTTGGAATGATTCCTGACAAAAAGAGAAATGTGTCAAGGTATGATTACACAATATTTGTATTTAATTATGTCACTGAGATGCAAATGGACAATTTTCATTTAAAAGAGTAAGACCTAAGGAAGTGGGTACCATGCAGTAGCTGTTGAGTGGCACAGATGTCACAGGCTATGAAGTAACCTGGATTAGATCCAGTTCCTGTTCTGTGCCACCAGCTGAAAAGCTGTCTCCTGTGCCACCACCTATTTCCAGAGTGTCACAGGGATGTTAAGCTCCATAAGGCTCTGGCTGTCTCTCTCACTGTCTCTCTGGTCCAAAGAACATCCTAATCCAGTCAAAGAGCAAAAAGGAAACTTGTGCTAGCTGTGGCTGTGTTTTCAAACGCACTGTCAAGTGGGGCTTACTCTGCTGCATTGAGCTCGCTAGAGGTTTGCCAGGATGTATAGGTTAGGTTAACAGAGCTGCTTGGAAGAAATCCTCCCTTTGTAATATATACTGGAATTTTATTGACTTGCTAACTAACTGAGTACCTTTGTGATCCACTGTGTAGCCATTTACTGAGGCTGCTTCTTAGTTATTTTTATCTCCAATTCTACATTCAAAGTTAAAACTCAGTGTGGACATGAATCACTTGGTTTTAAGTATTTCTTGCTTCCCTAGACAGTATAATTTCCTATTTTTAGGAAATACACCTCTTGCTGTAGAGATCCTTCTCTTTATTTGACACAGAGAACCATAGGTGAGCAGTACTGCACACTAATATAGAAAACCTTAAGTGACTTTCCCTTAAGACTTACACTGGATTCTCTTTTAAAAGTTTGAATTTGTTAAAATTACTATTAATTTGAATGTGTAACTCCTCTGATGTACTGCCTCTGGAATCTATTGAAAGCCTGTGCAACTATGTGATAATCAGCAAAACTCTTTTTACTTTTTTAGGTTCATTTTGTCTTGCAGCAATATTGAAAAGAAAATCACTGCTATGTGGTACATGGTGCAGAGCTCATGCTGAACGTAGTTAATGCATGTATGTAAGACAGAAGATCTTGTGTTTTAAACCCACGTGTGTTCGTTGCCTGTACATAGGGGCTTCTGCTGAGTGCAGAAGGTGCTTGCTTCTAGGGGAAATTACCTGGTTTGCACGTGTAACAATTTCAGTGGTCCGTGAACTAGTAATCAGATTATCATGGAGCAACTTTGTTCTTACAGTTTCAAAGCGATGTCACCAAGTTCCTGTAGCTATTACGCTTTCAATGTGCTTTGGAGGACTTGGTTACATTGAATAACATGAATACATTATTCTTTTCACCTAAAAGGATTTATTCAGGATCAGAAACATGAGGAGTGTGAAATCATTTAGAACCAAATCTTTCCTTTCCCCATATTCAGAGGTTTTCGGGTTTTCTGCACCGCCTACATGTATCATGTGGAAACACCTTTATGATTTCAAGAAGTAGAAAAAGGTGCTAGCAAAGGTCATAAAGGTATTTGCACAGGATATAGGTAGCTGCTGCCCTTAAATCTGTAATCAAAGACATCCAATCCTGGCTGTAAGTAGTAACATAAAAAACCAAATAGTCGAAATAGCTGATTTTAACAGTGGGAAAAGGTCTTTAACGAAAACTGAAGAATTAATTCATGTCTTGATCATGGTGGCACTTGTAAGGGTGAGCTAACATCTCCAAGGTGGAAGGAGGTTGCTTCCCTGAAGGTTTCTTGACTCAACAACGCCTCCACACACCTTGTGTACCCACTTTCTCAGCCCGGTGACCCACTGAATGCAGTGATGAAAACTTGGTGTTATTTGACCTTTTCGTTTGATTAAAATGCTTGGTGCTGGGCTTAGCTGAGTTTGGATATCACCATGGCATTTTGAATTCAGGATGACTATATAATATCAATTAAAATGACAGTGACAGGGCTTTTCTTGTACAACTCTTTAATACAAGCTGTAAGACACAGAGGGGCTTGGTGGTTTCTTTGTGGCTCGTTTCTTTCCTAGTCTCTGTATTTTCAGCTAAGGGGACACGGTCCCCTGCCAGTAGATGCAGGCTATTTAAATGCTCCATTGGAGAGGGATTAAAGTTTATGCAAGGTCACTGGGGATGTGATAATTATAATCACAGGTTTTTGGCTCCACAATGACAGCCATTTGTTATTTTCGCTCGAGTAATTCCTGCAGCTTGGAGCTGTTGACAAGCGTGCACTGATTTACTGGCCCCCCCAGGTCCCAAGGCAGTGTCCGCTCTGAAGTCTGACACCTCTGCCTGGCTCCTGCTGCTTTCAGTATCTTTTCTGCTGCGAGCTGCAATACCGACTGAAAATTGGAGAAAAATATTGTGTTAGTTTATAATGGGATCAGAGAGAGAGAGGGACATAGGGTTGCTGAGTTTGTTACTACTCTGCAGCTTCCCCACTCCCCTTCTGCAGCTGAGCATTCGTTTCTGTGTTGTGAGGGGCTTAATAAACTACTGAGGTGATTTACAGTGTAAGACTATTGGAGTATTTTTGCAGCAGAGAGGCCTTGAGAGCTTGGATGCAAAGATCCAGAGAAAAAAAATCCATTCTTTTGAGAAACAGATCTCCCTTCTGTCTCTTCAGCCTCCTCATCTCCCTTTCCCTTTCTTTTTGATTTATGTTGCCTTATTTTGTTTGTTTTTGCAATCAGGGGTAAGAGCATTTTAATATATATTAAATGGTGATAAATTGAGAATAGCTGATGGGTTAGGGCCGATATGACATTTGTCTTTATGGGTGAGGAGATTGATAACTCATGAGTGGCGTGAAAAAATCAAGCAAAATCACTTAATAGGGAATCTATTTTTTGGAAGGGCATTTTTCTTTTGGGCAGTTGCATGACTGCCATGATAGCTCTTTGTATTTGTTTATTCAGCTTATCTGTACTTTTCCCAGGCCTCCAATTTCCTTGCTCCTTTCCCTCTCTGAAGCACCCTAACCTTCCCAATTTGCATTTAATACATTAAATACATGACCTTTCTCTCTCCCCTGCTGAACTTTCAGCACCAGTTGGTTCCTTGTCTACAATACTAACTTCCCTTTGCTCTTTGTGAATACATTACACAACCTTCTACATCCGGTCCACCATCTGTGCTACCACTTTTGAGACCAAACCAGGTAGGTCCAGAAAACTTCCAGATGTCCCCAGAAGAAATGATGGCAGGTGAGCAACTGGGAAGCTCAGTTTAATGTCAGATGAACATAAAGACTTTATAACTTTCATAAGCTTCCAGAAAGCCTTGTCTAGAGCTTCCAGAAAGCCTTGTCTAAAGCTTCCAGAAAGTTGCCCTTGCCAAGGCATGGCAGTTTCCTCCAGCCCAGCGCTGCTTTGGTGAGCTGAAGCTGGATTTGTTTTTGTTGTTTCTTTGTTACTACTCAGCCTCAGACTTCCTCAGACTTCCTGCTGCTGCCTCTTTCTCAATGCATCTGGAGCTTTATACAAGATCTCACCCACTTACCTGCGCACATTATCAGTACTGCGCGGAGGAGTTGGCACAAAACACTCCATTCTCAAATGGCCACCTCAAGTTTCCCAGAACTACCTTGCTCTCGGTTGTTCAGAATTACGTTATAATCTGCCTTTCTTTATGTAAGATATTTCCATGAGTGCTGGGGCAAAGAAGTGATGGGCAGCTATAAGTTCTGGTAGCAGACCTGGTACGGACTGATTGTAGATGTGGTATGATTTCAACATCTCTCTTTTCTCAGTGAACTAAGCAAATAAGAAAGTCTTTCTAGACACCCCTGAATAACCAGTGTCCTATCTCCAAGTCTCACCATTACTTTCACCACAGATATCTTGCTAGATTTCTGCTTGGTTTCCAGTAAGTGTTCCCCCTAAAGAGCAGCAAATGACTTCCTCAGTTCTTATGTGAGAAAATAATTCTTCTTTTCCACCCAGTTGTAATTCTGGAAAGGTTCTGGAATTGCTAATCAATGTGATATTCCTCGTCTCTGTTCCCACTCCAAAACTGTATTCTTTTACATTCCTAGTGGTGAATTTAAGACAGCTTTTTCACACTTCAACCCTCCCTTCCTTGCCATCAGTCACGGTTTCTTCTTTTATCTCTTCTTTCTAGTATGTCTTGGAATAACTGGCTGTCCAGGGAAGTGGCTGTCACCACCCCTGGAGGTAGTTAGAAGAGATGTAGAGGTGGTGCTTAGTGACATGGTTTAGTGATGGATTTGGCAGTGCTGGGTTAACTTAGGTATGATAACAGTCTCTCCCAAACTAAATGATTCTATGATTCTATGAGGATGGACTAGGTATGCTCAACGCCATTTTCCATATTCTTTATTCCTCTAATCCTCTGCTCTTTGCCTGTCTACCAGACTTGACTGTTCCTGTTTAAGGTTAAATTGGAGTTTCCAAACTTTGGTTCATATACACTGGACTTTCTTTTTCTGGGTGTGTTATCCCAATATAAGCATATTATCTCAGTATTTTGTAACTTGGGCCAAGAGCCTGTTGTCAAGGTGAAAAACGTTTCATTTACCCTTGAAGTTTAATTTAACATTTTCCTCCCATTTCTAGTTTCACCTCCAGAGCAATAGTAGCATTTTTACTTATTTAAATCCTGCTTCAGCAGAGATCCTTATTTGTATTATTTCCTTCTGAGCTACTGTAATCTTCTGTGTTTATCTCTGCCTGCAAACCTGGCCCTATTTCACTGTGTGCTAATTGAAAGACCTTGGAAAGTTAAATAGACAAAGTTCAGGAGAAAGGAAGGTTTGCTGACTCCTTTTTCTTTTTTTAACCAGCAAAATTAAGCACGTTGCTTGGGTTCATATAGAGCGTCTTTGTCAGAGGCATCAGTAGAACCCATCTGTATAGGATGTCAGATCCTGGGCTGAGTTGGAAGTCACTGGTCTTCCATGAATCCTTTTTTGTTATAAAATAAGCCCTAAATTTTAGGAATTTTAAGTAAAGGATGTCTTTTTTAAAAAGTGTTTACCACTTAAGCAAAACTGTCTTCTCCAATGGTATCTTGCAATGCATAGAGGTTAACATTGAGGACCACCAACCTGCCACTGTTGTGCAAAATATCTATATTAAGAATATTATAATGGTAACATGGATATCTATGAATTAATTTTACTGTTAAAAACAATGGAGAATCAGTACTCTTGAATTAGTAGTGTTTTCAGCTTGGTAAAAAGCCCCATGAAGAAGTGATTCAATAGCACCAGCATTCCTGCTATTTTGCATCTCATAGTGCCTCACTGTGCTGTTTGTGGGTTGCAGTCTGAAATACTCTCAGCAGCATTGGCCTCCTGTGCTTGCTGTGATGCAGCAGCAGAGCTGAACTCAGCAGGCACTTGCTATTAGCTGCCCATCACCATTGTCAAGAAAACAGATGGGTCAGAAAGGTTACAGCTTGCAGGAAACCTTTCCTCTGGAGATGAGTGCTCAGAAAAGTGGGGAAGTAGGAAAGTAGTCTGAATCTTTGGGGCGCTGCTGGTGTTTGTAAATGAGAGGCTGGAAAGGAGGTCTGCACCTCAACCCTCAAGGAAAAGATGAGAGCTGAAGGCTAGGAATAGCCTGGTAATAGGTGTCAGAGAACCACTGTGGTAGGTGAGAGGGGAGAATGGGACCAGGAAGTGGGAGCAAATGCTTTGAAACCTGGGACTGGCATGTGTGTGTGTCCAGTTCATGTGAGATTCAGCTTTCAGCTTGTAGTAGATATGGGATGATATTATGCAGGTGTCTCGTGTAAGCTGTGCAGCTTACTTTGTCATAGACCTCTGTTTGGTCAGCTAAAAATGTCAGCAAAACAAATTACTTGTGTATCAGTGTTGACTTATCTTGAAGTCTCATGATTTTGGGACAAACTTGTGTGATTTTTAGTGCAGGGGAAGGAGAAAGCTATGCTGCATGTACTCTTGTTGGACATACTGATAAAGCTGTTTCACAAATAGCCCTAAAATTCACAATGGATTGGAAGAATGCAACATATTCTGGGTTTATGTGTTCTGCTGCATTTTGAAGAATGACATTGCACTGAATCATGCAGGAATTCAACCAACTCTTCATCACACCGGGAAGCGGTAGAAGTGCAGCTGAGAAGCTAGATTTTCTTGCCTTGTACGTGTTTTCTTTTCTTGCTTTTAATGCATAATGTTTCTTACAAGGAAAGTGCTTGAAGAAAGCAGATTTGTAGCAACATCAGTATTTGCTAGCCAGGGTGAATGAAAGATAACAGGTTGGAGGTGAAGTCCTCTGTAGGACCTTGAAGGATGAATTAGATAAGTAATATGGCTTGTTCCATGGCTTGATAAATGTTATGCTGGCAAATTCTATCTGTGTACAACTGATTGGTGAGTGTACAGTAGCAACTGCTAGCCTGTCTCCCATACACCCAACATATAATTAATTACACGAATGCAATACACACGGGAAAGATCTCGGCTTAGACCTTCAAGCAGTGCTGTATTCTCATAATAGCAACACAAAGCATACACAAAATAAGGGTCATAGAATCATAGAATAGTTAGAGATGAAAGCACCTTAAGATCATTCAATTCCAACCCCCCTGTCATGGGCAGGGACACCTCACACTAAACCATCTCACCCAAGGCTTCGTCCAACCTGGCCTTAAACACTGCCAGGGATGGAAGCATTCACAACCTCCCTGGGCAACCGATTCCAGCGCCTCACCACCCTAACAGGAAAGAATTTCTTCCTTATATCCAATCTAAACTTCCCCTGTTTAAGTTTTAACCCGTTACCCCTTGTCCTGTCACTACAGTCCCTGATGAAGAGTCCCTCCCCAGCATCCCTATAGGCCCCCTTCAGATACTGGAAGGCTGCTATGAGGTCTCCAAGCAGCCTTCTCTTCTCCAGGCTGAACAGCCCCAACTTCCTCAGCCTGTCTTCATACGGGAGGTGCTCCAGTCCTCTGATCATCCTCGTGGCCTCCTCTGGCCTTGTTCCAGCAGTTCCATGTCCTTTTTATGTTGAGGACACCAGAACTGCACACAATACTCCAGGTGAGGTCTCACAAGAGCAGAGCAGAGGGGCAGGATCACCTCCTTCGACCTGCTGGTCACGCTCCTTTTGATGCAGCCCAGGATACGGTTGGCTTTCTGGGCTGTGAGCGCACACTGAAGCCAGCTCATGTTCATTTTCTCATCGACCAACACCCCCAAGTCCTTCTCTGCAGGGCCGCTCTGAATCTCTTCTTTACCCAACCTGTAGCTGTGCCTGGGATTGCTCCGACCCAGGTGTAGGACCTTGCACTTGTCATGGTTAAACTTCATAAGGTTGGCATCAGCCCACCTCACAAGCCTGTTGAGGTCCCTCTGGATGGCATCCCTTCCCTACAGCGTGTCTAATGAACCACACAGCTTGGTGTCATCGGCAAACTTGCTGAAGGCACACTCAATCCCACTGTCCATGTCAGCGACAAAGATGTTAAACAAGGCCTGTCCCAACACCGATCAAGTCATTAAAGTTAAATACTCACCTACCCTTTAGTCATACTAGGGACTGACAGGGGCATGATTCCAGCTTTCAGGATATAAAATGCTGTTATCAAAAGAACAGTGACTGCTTCCTTCAGTTGAACCTCATGTTCAGATAGAATTGATTGGAAGTAATAGACTTACATGAAGAAAATTTATGTTATACTTTAGAAATAACTTTCTAACTGTAAGGACAGGTAACAATAGAACAGGTGAGTTATTAAATCCCCGTATCTGTAGGTTTTTATTGTTGGAAAGTGAGGAATGGTGCGATACTTGTTCCTGGATTGGAATAGATAAATTAGATTATTTTTTGCATCCTTTGCCTTGTTTCATTCCTGGAATCATGATCTAAACTTAAAAATACAATTCATTACCGTCTTTACCTCCTAATCTTCCACACATAAAAAACTCTGCTTTTTATTCCTGTCTTTTCCCCATTCTTAAGCTTTACACAAGTTCTTTGCCTTTCTCCACTATTTTTGTAGGGTCTGTTTCTGGGAAAATGATGTTTGGTCCTACTCATCTTCATTCCCCAGTGCAGCTGTGCTGGTGAAGTAAGTCTGCTGCGAACTCCTTAGTCCTGAGTGATACAGTGTAGATGAACTGTGTTATATAAATGTAAATTTCAATTCATTCCCTTCATTCATTCAACAAGCTATCAACACAACCTTGTCATTTCAATTTTTCACACTTTTCTGTGGGAGCCCTCTGTCTCAGTGAAGTCTCATTTCCCCAGCCCAGTATCAAAGGTGACCAGGCTGTATTAGAATATAAAGGGTTTGTTTTTAAAGTGGTCAGACATAATGAGAAGGAGGAAGCCAGTTGTAGTCTCAGCCAAGTTTTCTCTCTGTCTGCTTCATTAACCAGATCCCAGCCAAACAGGTAATGCTGCCATCTCCAACACTGTCCATGGTGGGACTGGTATGTGTCCTGTTGGCAATATTTTTCAGACTTTGAATTGACACACTTTGACAGTGTTGAATAGAAACGCTGAAATAATATTTGTGAAGGGAATATTAAGAATACTCGAGGTGTGTGTGGTGGAAATATAGAAAATCATCTTTCAAACTTCCCCCCTGTTACTGACAGAAAGAAAAGATCCTTTTTCTTTTGCTGTATTGCCTAGGAGTTCTCCCACAGACTGTTTGAATACAGATTTTGCAGGTGACTGTGTCCTTCTGTGTGCTCATACAGCCCCTTGCTTAGAGATACCAGTTCTTACATGGTTAGTGACTTCCCAAATAGTTAATGCCAATACATTCATGAAGAACAAGATAAAAATGGTCCTTCGGCCCATGGTGTTTTGGCCATTTCATGTGTCTACTTATTCATCTAAGTGCAAAAGTGATGATGCTCCCTTTGGCACTTGAAATGTCATTGTCACTGGTATGATTGTTCCATGACTGGCCAATATTAAACTACTTTTCAATGGGTTTTGAGGTTCTTTTTACCACATCTGTCCTCTTTACACCTTGCTTCTTGGTATCCTTCCAAACACTTCAAGCCATCCTTTTAATGTGGTACTGGTTTCACATTGAATTCAGTTTATCCATTTGCCTTTACAAAGGACAATAATAATATCATAGTATATCATAATATACATGTGCATTGGTCCATTTGTAGTCCCTTGTGAAAGCTGCACATTTTTATCCAAGATGTGTATGCCATTATCCCAAGAATCCACAGGGAGAGTCTGGATGTGGAGTTAAAAATGCTTGATTTTGATCTGCTTTAGGACAATGCCTGCTTCTTAGAACAGAATTTGTGTGCCATCTCTTAGAGACTTGTCCAATGTCAAACTCTTGAGCCTTACAGAGTTGCAAATTATCTTCTTATTTTTCTTAATCTCTCAAGCAATCTCCCTTACTGTCTTTTTCTCTGCCTCCTGTATTAATTTTTTTCTTTACACTCTCTTAGCTTCCTTCTGCAATTTTTCTAGTCCTCCTCTCTACCTAATGTTTTATAGCTCGCATATGCCTTTTTCTTAACCTTAATTACTTTTTTCACTTCCTACTCCTGGTGTATTTATTGCTTGATAGCACACATAAGCCTTGGCATATATTAATTTATCTTTGGATGTTTCTCATTTGCCTTTGGTTCATTTGGTAGTGTTTCCGTATCTCAGCCAGAAGTCTGTGGGCTCAGGATTCACCCCAATGTTAGGTGTGCTTCCCAGAGATTCATGCTGCAGCTGATCTACAGCACTTTTGGATACCACACTGGTGTTTTCAAGTGGTACCTTCCAAAGACAGTTCCTCTTCACAGCCCTGCTGCTTGCCAAGGTACGCAGGCAGAGGCAAGTTAAGGACCCTACTGCATGTTGTGGAAAGAGTAAGAAAACTTTGTCTTGGTTAACACTTTGAAAAAGAAATGTTTCAGAGAGCACTGCTGTACATGTGAGTTACTGTTAGCTTGTGCGTTTGGCCGCTTTTCATTACTAGAACCCTATGAGATTTAATAAGGACAATTAAATGGTTTGACAGTTGTTTGTTTTGTGGGAGTGTGGCAAAGAAATTTGTATTTTATTGAATCCTATTCAGCAACCCTGTTTAGAAGGCACCAACCTAGAGGGAAGAGCTTCATATGCCAGTCTATCAGGCCAGTTACTCCTCCTTGTGTTTATTAAAAATAAATTTCAGTGATTTAAATAACAGTGTAGATAATAGGTGCATCATATTTATATTTGCTAATACAACATATTGATGCTCCGCCTTCTTAAAGCAACTTTAAACTTATAGCTCTCTATAAAAATTTTCAGAGTAATCTGAGTTTGGAGCTAACCTCAGTGGTTTTACATCAGTGAAGTCAGAACCAAAAGCAGTTTTACTTCACGCTAGATTGTAGTAGTAGACAAGATGGAGAAGCTAAACCCATCTCATTCTCTGTTATTCATAGGTGTCTCTGAGCTACCAGTGTACCTTTTTTTCCCTCCTATGCCAACAAGTAATATTGCTAAGTTCTCTGCTCTAATAATGTGTTTGGTTTAAAATAATGTTTGGTTTATTTTAAAATATATATTACTGTATTTTGACTTCTTTTCTGAAGAATTCATCTTTGTGCAATTCATTGTCACATTTGTACGCTATGCTCTGCCTCTGGTTAGAAAGGGTGTTATTGGAGAAAGGGTGCATTAAAGAAAATTGCACCATAAAATAGCCATCTGTATCCTGGTCAGATCCATGTCTGACAAAATGGTATGTGATGTTCATGGCAGGTGGATGTTAACTAAGATTTGCTACGCAGTTTTGGGTATGTCTGCTCTAGATTTTATACTGACTTCTATGGGAGAAGAAACGTGGATTTAAAGGAGCAAAATTAGCACATAGAGAAGGTCAATTGCTGCTCCTTGTTCTGCTGCTGCTGCTGTTCACTATCCCTGAAGAAAACCACAGGAAATCAAATGAATATATTTTTAATTACGTTTTCTTATAGTAAATTACACCCAAACTGTCTCTGATGATGTTACCCATCAATTTAGTGGAAGATAACCCAGGGAAACAAAAATAAAAACTGAACTGGAAATCTACAGCTGATTTATAAATTGTCTGCTAAAGGCAATTTGCTGTCTTTGTCTGCTGCATTTACCCAATTGCTGCTGAAACTAATTGCTCTTTTCTGGGCATTCTGTAAGGAAAAAAATACCCACCACAAAGCAAAATAAACAAAATATGTGCCAACATGGAACAGTGCATTGTAATCAGAGCTCCCCACTAATTATCGACTTCTTATCGGAGAATCATGTTGAACACATAAATGTAATTGCAAATGACAAGATGAACACTGGCTATGACAAGCACAAGGTGGAACATTTTCGAGCGCATATAGAGCTCCAGCAGTGTCAAGGTCTTTTTCAGGTCAGATCCCTAGCAGCTGATCTAGTTCTGCACTGAGGGTGATTCAAAGGTTAAGTCTTATTCCAAAGGGCTGTTCTGGTCAGACACATAATTGGAATAACAAAGTCAATATATGTTGCTGGTTGTGGGACACAATCTTCGTTTGATCTCTCACACGGCAGATTAATTAAGTGTTATCAATTAATGGCCTGGTAAAAGTGAACACCCTGTTAGTCAGTTTTCCAAGTAGTGTCAAGCATATGCAAGCCTTGGGGGGGAAGAGAGGGTGAGGGGAAACACCCCTGAGCAGCACAATTGCTTTCCAAGAGCTGGAGAACAAAAATAACAAGAATATAGATGGTGAAAAGTAACACCTAAATAATAACAAGTGGTTTTCATTTGTTCTGTTTTTGTATTGATTGAACTTTTGTTGAAAATCATTTGATCAGGCTCTTATCAAATCCCTTAGTGCGAAATACTACTCTTGTTATTTTACACCAGTATATATCAAATTGCAGCAAGCCATTGTGTAGGGATGGGCGATGTGATACCTTTGAGCTCCAAGGGGCGCATACCTGGAGGAACAGTATGTTGTCCTCCCTTAACCCTGCTGTGACTGCTCAGGTGAGCAAGTGCTGATCAGTGTGAGTAGTTGATGGTGCCAATTAATAGTTGTGCAGCGTTCAGAATGCCCACCAGAGAGAAGTCTTTCTAAGCTCAGTGGAAAGAATAGTTCAGATATCCTTTGTGTGTTGTGTGGTTGTTGTTTTTCTTTAAGCTATCTAAAAAATTTTGTGCTTGATTTTAGGGCTTGATTTACAAAAATTGAATTAGAGTATCTTAAAAGGCATGAAGGCACCCAATACTGAACTGTATTTGTTGGAAAGATGTTTTGGGCATAAAGCAATAAATAGCTTCCTTCTGCCCACCCAGCAACAAATAATAGAGCTGAAAACCAGCAGTTTTTTCTGCTCTTCCTTATCAAGAGTCTGTATAATTTTGCAAGTGCACCACCAGCCACTGTTTCAAGAGCTTACTCAGAGGATGCAAACAGGCATTCGGATTGCTTTCAGAAACAAACTGAAGAGATACATTATTTAGAGAGAGTCTAAAAGGTATTTATTAACAGTAAGCAATTGCTCTAAATATATATTTTCCTGATAGTAGCAATACCTTTCAGCAGTTTGATTTCTTTCAGTCTATGCAACAAAAAAATGATAGAGTTTGTCTCCATGTTCTTAGAGTACTGGTGTTGTTATAGATACACGAGCGGCTGCATAGATAGATAGGCTTGGCTTATAATGAAGCTCTTTCTTTTGCAAGGTAAACCACAGATACCATTTTGTTTCAAGCTGTCACATGTGCCACACTGATGTTCCAGTTACAGGGAACCTACATTTAAAGCAAAAGTATTTTTTTTGTGGAAAGACAGATTCCAGTTCAGACCGTAAGGAACCAACTTGTTTGTGGCGTTACTTCTTAGTTGTCAGTAGATGGGATGTTTTCCCATCAAGGCATCTATGTGATGACAGGATTAGCAGGCAGAGTAGGCCGTGGCACGTAGCCTGTGTAGCCTACACAACTTGTGGGTTTTTTGTTGCTTTTCAGTAATTATGTTTGTCGTTTTTTTGTTACATTTTGGGTTGGCTTTTTGTTGTCTGGTTTTTCTTTGTTTTTTTTTTTTTTGGACCAATGAATATTTTTTTTTTTTGTAGTCCAAAGGGGGTTTTACTTGCCAGATGATAAAAAGAATGGGGAATGTAGTTGTTCTTATTTTTCAGCACCCTTCTCATCTGTGTTTTTCCTTCTTCTGAATTTTCCCTGTTTCAATTTCATTAAGTTGTTGTGCTGTTTTCTGTGCATCCTCCTGGGTTTGATCTTTGCCTGTTCTGGTTCCTGATTTTGCAGAATTTCCAGGATACTGTAACACCCCCCCCCCCCCCCCAAATGCTTAACTTCATACTTTCTGGTGATCTATGCTTTAGATCATGGATGTTTAGCACATTTAGTAGGATCTGATTAACCAGATGCTCAGTGGATTCCATGGGACCTTTACTGCAGACTCCAAAGAGAACAAGAAGAGTTTGACCTGTCATGAAAGAATATTTTGGGCCAGACTATCCCTCATGTTTGAATCTGGGAGATATCTTTTCCCCTTTTCTGCTCTTCCAAATATTTCCTCTTTTTCTTACTGTTCTTTGCTCAGAGGTTAGCTTGTAAACCAGTAACCTCATGGACAGGCATGGGAACAGTCCCCGTACCCAAACAGCAGAGACCCATTGGCCCGTGGCAGGCCAGGTACTGTTATCCATACTCTTCTATTGGCAAAGAACATCTGAGTCTATCAAGCCAGTGCAGTTAGTGTGTGCTAAGTTATGAGAGTTAAGGGTCTGGGTTTTCTCATGGCCTGGAGCCGCACGTGTCCTGCGACCACATAGTTACTGTTATAAGTGATTGATGGCCAAGCAATGGTGGGAGAATGGTTTCGTCACAACTTTTCAGTGTTAAGACAATTTAGCTCTTGCTAAACTGCTTAGCTTTCCAAAGTCTCTATAACCGTTTTGGTCATTGAGTAACGTGCATGCTTCACCATAATTTTAATGATATTTCTTGATAGGGCACTTTGTAATAAAATCACTTCTAAAAATGCATTTGCAGGTTGCAACCATATTTTTTAAGAATTATCTTCCTCGGCTTTGTCTCCATGATTAAGCATCTGAGTTTATTTCATATATTTTGTTTTATTCAGCTTAGCATAAGCAGCAGTTCTCAAAACCCTCACTTTTTAAAAACATTTTGACATGTGATTTACTGAAGTTATCTGGTGAATTTCAGAACAAATATATGTCTGTGCCTTCCTATAATACTACGTGTAATAGCTGTGGTTGTCTTTATTTTTCCACATTGATAAAATAAAAAATGCAGAATTTCTGCAGTCTCCATTTGTTATTTGGGACAAAAGGAATAATACCTGTTCTGCAGTATTTGCTACTTGCCCTGTGCTGCTTACAGCTTACCCCTTTCCTCTGTTGATTCCTTTTTTCATTGGCCATATGCAGAGAGAGAATCTGTCAGTACCCAGATAGTGCTTTCACTTCTGCAAACATGTTTCCTACCAAGATTTCAGTATCGATAGAGAGTAGGGCTGGAGCACGAGTGCAAACTTGCCTGCCACATTGCTGTCTGGTTCTACAGGGAGGAGTGGAAATCAGCTAGAGAGGAGGTGGGTAGAAGTCTCCTGCTTGTTTTATAAAATGAGGTAAATTGTAGATGGATACAGAGCAAAGTCAGGCTGGCAAGCTGAGGTGAGAAAACACTGAAGGTCAACTGGGCACCTCATTAGTAAGTGAAGTCTCGAAGACACTGAAATTTGTTGCTGCTTAGCACTGGAAAAGGCTTTGCAGTCACTCAGCAAAATCATTGGGCATCAGTACCAAAATCTGCTCTTGGGATATCTTACATGTCTGCAATTTCTGGTACCATGGTGGTTTTTTGTTAAGGACTTTTACCTATTAGGATAAGAAGCTTTTTGACAAGCTTTTCTCAACAGCCTTATCTGAGATCCTGAGCTCCAGCTGGAAAAATGTTCCACTGCCATATTTTCTGTACAGTTTGAGTGATGTTTACTGAAGCATAGGGAATAGTTGGTGCCTTTGACTGAAGACCTTGACCCTCACTACGAGCAACTGCTGAGTACAGAGTATGTCATTTCCACTCCTCCAGCCAGTTCATGGGTAAGGATGCTCTCACTGATGTGCTCTTTTGAAAGTGCTCCTTTGAAAATTGTACTGAACCTACAATAAAAAGAAAGCTTTTTTAGTGGCATGAGACAGTAGCACTGTTGTCCGTTGCAAAAAGGAAGATTTATATATTGCTTATAGAGGAGATCTATAACACCCTCAGGATTCTCACTGTATGGAACGCCTTCCTTGTTTTCTATTCAGCCACCTCACGGTCTTTGTGGAGAAGTGGCTAACAGAGAAAGATCACGTTCCCATCAATGAGCTGAAATAGAACGTTTGTTTAGAGAATGGTGCAGACTTACTAGCACCAGCTAATGAGGAACTGAGGGATATCTGGAGGGAAGCGCCATGCTCTGGCCAATTACAGACAAGGACACTAACTAATAAACAAGATAAGCACATAAAAATAGAGAATATAAGAGTACACAGTTTAACTGTAAAAATAATGAGCTTACGCAATGCCTTGTTTGTGCCAGAACCAGTCAAGTGCCTAGTGTTTGCATATTCACTGTTATATTAACCGAAGTTAGAAGCCCAATAAACGAATTGTGCTTATTGATCACAATGGTCGTGTTGATTCCTCCCTGCTGCAACAGGTCTTCCCTGTGGAAGTTTTTAAGAAAGCGAAACCCAGTCTTCTTATTTTTGCCTGAAGCAGATGGATTGGCAATGTGAGCAACAGAGAAGTTCATCTCTATGCCAACAGCAAAAAGACCTACCCCATCAGAGCAATGCAAACCCTGTGAGTTATATACGTAGTATGAGAAGATGGACAAAAGGAGAGTTAAGGTCTTACAGCATGAAGGAGCATCTCATATTTTCTGTTTACCTGAAATTTTTTGATCATTTCAGCAGGGTCAGATCTCTCTGCCAAATTAGCAAAGGGCAGTTTTAATTAATTTCCTACCAAGAAACCTGGATTTTTTGGACAGGACTTCAATTCCTTTCAAAAGAAAACTTTAAACACGGCCAGGCAAAAAATCTGAAAGTAAATGGTGAATATTTTATGTTTTAAGATTTCCAGTACCTAAAGAAATGTGTAACTATACTCTGAGAAAACCTTCCTTGATTCAAAGAAGTTATTTCTACCACCTGCAGGTATTTATCTTAGTGTGGTGATAGTTGACTGCTTGTCTGTGTATGTACAGTTCCACAGAGGGGACAGGTTACAGAGTCATTTCCCCCCCTAGCAAACTGGCACTAATGTATGTTGCAAACAGAAAGCCAACCTAAGATCTCATGTTCCTATTTACTCTTAGAAGCACCCTTTCTACTATGGGTTTCACTGATGCCATTCTTCTTCTTCTTGCAGTAAGTTATTTCATCCAAGAAAGCTTTGGGAGAGGCTTGGTAAACCTGGAAGGGCCCTCTGTTAACCACTCGTTGCTGTGTTTTGGTAGAATGAGGAGACTGCATGACTATTGCAAGCTGAAAATCTGCAGTGCTGATTTTACCCTGTTGTATAAAATTGGCTGTATCCACTTACCTAAGACCCGGGTAAGGGAAACCCAAATATCACATCACTCAAAAGACGCTGCAGAAATGCAGCATTTCTGAACTCCAAACACAGTAGTACCACTCAAATGGACCTGTCAGATTCTGAACTTCTTCCAGAATTAGTATGTGTATTAGCCTCTTGACTCAGAAAGAGCCACTTTACATCATGTTACAAGGTCCCTTGTCTTCAATTTAATGTCCAGAATTTTTGGATAATACGAGGAAACTAAAATGCGACACCTTTTCAGTTTTACATGTCCCAAAAGTTCATTTAAGGCCAAATCTACCAAGCAGACTTTTGTGATCTTGTAACTGTGCCCATCAGTGTGAGGTACACAGCCCAGGCAAACCTCACCAAGCCAATGGGAACCATTACACTCAGAAAAACTGAATTTAAGCTTAACAATTATTAATGGGAATGAGATTACTGCACTATTAATAAGCAAGATCTCTCTGGTGTTCTTAAAACTACATTGGAACTGCAGAACTGCAGTGTTTCTGTATTGGTGAGGCACCCTAACTGTAGGCAGAACCTGAAATTATTTTCCAAGTTGATTTGCTTAAACTACTGCAAATGCCTTTGTGCAAACTGCTACATAAATATAAACCTTGCATATATTGCTTCACCTTAAATTGATTTCTTTCTGAATTAAGCCAAATTGAAATAAGCCAGGTTCAAATTGATTTAAGATTGTCCATGTGGATTTGCTGTAGTGCGACTAAATTGATTTAAGAACCTTCTTTTGGTCAAACAAATGCAACTTTTATTACAGTGGGTTCTAAGTGTCTTCAGATCTGGGGCTAAAATTCATATTTTTATTGTGTATGCAAAGAATCCCAATTGGTTAGATATGCGAGTAAAGGAAAGAATTTGCCCTCCAATGGTCTGAAGTCTTAAATAGATGCAAAATATGATTATCAATGTCCTTGTGACATATCCATATATTTTTGTATTCTGACTGATAGAGAAATACAATATTGTATAAGTAACAAAAAAAAAAAAAAAAACCAACAAAAAAAGAGTGAAAATTAATCTTAGGGATTTAAGTGTTTCACCTTTTAATTAATGATCAAGCACCAATGACCAAATATAACAAAGAGGATGCATAACTTCAAAGTAAATGTAGATATTGGTCAGACTCAAGTTACAAACTACCTCTTTAATTATGTATTCTGAATACACACAGGTCATTCAGGTTTCTTTTACTTTGTTGTACTGGAAGGGGAGATGCACCCTTTTTAATTGTGTCCCATTGATTTCTTTATTTTTTATTTCTTTTAGCTTTTGTGGAATAAGCCTTGTTTGGCACAATGAAACTTTTGTTTTCTTCAGCCGTTCTATATTGTCTCTCTTAAAAAATTCACCATTTACTCCTCTGCACTGAGCAAAAATCTTTCCTTAAAAATGAGGAAAGCACAATGCCCTCTATTTCTGAAATCATTAGAATTGACTTTTAGACAATCAATGTGTTAAATGATGTAATTATCCAATGGTCCTTTCCCCATTTAAACCAGTTTGAAAGTTAAAGGTTTGTTTTAGATCAATTCCAACCACTTTGTGTGCAAATTACACAATTGTCTTTTCCTTAACTTATCTCGCAAATCCAATTCAATAGTGGCATGTCCATGTAAAATGGTTCTCTGATAATGAGTAATTCTGGGTGGGAATATGATTTTGTCTAAACATGGGAAAAGCCCTGACTCCTGAATATAGTATTTTTAAGCCAGAACTGGGTGAGGCTGAAGTTATGATGGCAGCGATCCCATTGATTTAGGATGTTCAAGTTCTTTTTTGTAGGTGTAGGACTTAAAGCTTCTTGGGAATGGTCTCAGTCTCCAGAGCAGACTTTTTAGTGTAAACCCAGCACCTGCAGTTTACACCAACCTATGATGAGGTAAATGTCACCTGCAGAGTCAGTAACCTCCTTGACAGTAGCTCACTGCTCTTGTCGGAAAGTTGCTTGGGACATGACACAGGTACCCCCAAGTGCTAGTGCTATTTCAGGCACCCTCAGGAAAGCCACAAGTGTCTGCCAGCTATGGTGCCAGTCCCCTCAGACACTTTCTGCCACGCAGAGTAGCACCTGGAGGGCATGTAGGACTTATGAAATAACACTAGATGCCTGTGGCTTAGCTACAGAAAGTGAACCCCTGTTGCTGAGGGCTCTGTCTGTTCTGATGCAGCATCTCAGGCATGAGATGCTAGGCTGCTGCTAACAAATGAATGCAGGAACCTGTGTAAGCCACCCAAATTACACTGTGGTACCAAAATTGTTCATAAGAAATGTGTCTAGGCCAGCTGCTACCCATTCCATGGCTTAAGTCATATCTGAACACTGTGTCCAAGTCAGCAGGACTTCCCTGGCATAGCTCTCTGGGGAATGATACTGAAGTGGACTCTGGCAGGCTTCACTAGAAGGTCTTTTCTCTCCCAGTTCACCACCACCAGGCCCCTTTTTTTTCTGTTGCAATGTAAGTTCTTAGAGCAAAACCTGCCCTGGCTTGAGGAGGTACCAGTCTAGTCTAGGCTGCTACTGTGCAAGTGATAATAGGTTTGTTTCGTGGTGAGTTTACATGTACACGTATGCAGGATCTTTAGTGCAGGTGCAGTCCTTGGGCTGAAGAGGGAATATGTCCCCCATCTTAATACCTAAGACAATGTGGGGATTGTTGTGGCTCAGATTGGTTTAGATGATGGGGAACCGTCAGTTGATCAGACATTAAGAACTAGGTGTAGATGAGGAAAAAATACTTAGAGTTGAAAAAATATATGGTGCTAATTTTTATTTATTTAGGTTTAAAACACAAATTGACAATTACCTGGCATATACCTATTGAACAAGGGGAATATCATTCACATTGTGTTAGATGCCTAGTCAAGCAGGCATATAGAGGTAAATAATGTGGAAACAAAGGTTTTCAAAGCTTCATTAGCATAGACTAATAAAGGCTCAGGCCTGCAGAATGCTCTACCCACCTGGCATCACAGAGTTGTATGTAAAATCCGACCCCTACCTACCGGGTACACCTTATAGACCTGTGTCTGAGCTCTTTGTTGTGTATTGAAAACATACATCCTTTGTGTAAGTTACCTAAAGTGATGAGAATCTCAACTTTTGTGTTTCTTTCTTGGTTTTATGTGTACACTTGCTACATATTTCTAAAATGGCAATAATAACTTGCCCCACTTTAATAGATATATTAATTATATTTCTTCCCCTTAATGGGCTGCTCACTTTATGGTTTGGGGACACAAAAGTAAATTTTAAAATCAATTATACAATTACATATGTAGCAATAACAGAGCACAGAGCTAATCGTCTTTGGGTCAGGACTATAACCTTCTCATAATGCAGGTTTCATTAGGGTAAGGTCTATTATTGCAGAGAATTACAGAAATAATGGGAGTGGGTGTATTCAGCAAGAAATAACAAATGAGGGTCTTTCCTAGATAAGAGAAGCTGTTTGCTGGCTGCAGTGTGATAGCAGGCCCCTATAGTGTATGTAAATTGATAGGGTCAACTTGCTTTGGTGTATGCTATGCACAGTGTACAAGAATTAATTTCCGTATCATTCTGGAGAATGGCAGGAGGAGGGCTTCCAATTATCACTCATCATTGGATAAAGCCGAGCTGAACTACAGGGCTAAGTGTATGAAAAAGGCTGCAAGGAGGTGTGAAATGGGCTAAACACTCGTCATAGAGCACACTTGAGCCATTATGTGCTTAATATTTTACATTTACATTTATTTACATTTGCATTTTATCTATAGGGTTTGAAGGAGAACCAATAGTTGCCTTAGCCCATTGTTTCATGTGTGACTTTGAAGAATATTACTTTCAAATATGATTTATAAAAACAAAATCTGCGCATCATTTGGATATATTCACCCTTCTTGTAAATATATGTGAACTTGGTTTTAAAACAGCTGGTAAGGTAAGCTTTACGTTGTCTTTGTTTCACAGTGGCAGGGTGATCTTTATGCCAGGTAAAGGATGTGCTTTTCAAAAGCGCCTAAACACCAAACCTTCAAATATTTTAGCTCTAAATATAGGAGGCTGATGTTCATATATCTTTGAGCTTCTGGAAGAATGAAGTTAATTCAGGGTTAATGATCTTGCATACCATAGGTAGCCAGATAAATACACACTCAGTAGCTTGCCCAACTCCAGACCTACCACTCAGGTTCTTGTAACCATTAGAGTATGCAGTTTTCTTTCAAAGTGAATCATTACCTTCTCCAGGTGAACATAGCTCTGATGTGAATGGGGTTCAGAAGACAAAGCCTCTGCCTTTTCCAGATAAATGATTCCATTGCAGGGGCCAGGTGGTGAAGATGTGATCCCCCTTGCATAGCTTGTGCCATCCCTCAGCTCTTTATGGTATCTGTGTGGGGTTGAGATACCATGCTCTTGTGTGGGGGACATTGTAGGATGTGGACTACTTAGGCCTACAAACAGCATTGAATCTATGACTGTTACACATTTCAGAAGCCTCTTAACATGGATTACAGCTTGCTGTAAAGATATCAAGAGTATAAACAGGGATAAGTTTAATCATAATTTGATAGGGCTTCCTATTAAATCCCTTGTCTTGCTTTTCTTCTTTGTCCTGATGGAATGTCATTGCTTAGTAATTACCTGTAGTGTTTGTTAATACTGCCTCTGAGCAGCATGTGTGGCAAAAATCTGATTTCATACTTAGAAGTAGTTTAAAAAGAAGTCTCTGATTCCTAGACAACATTGGGAGTAGAACACTAACGTGATGGATTGAAAAAAATGTTTATGGGAGTGGGTTCACTATTACCTATGGATTCACTGAAACTGTTTTCACCTCTAAGTGGTTAATTAATGAGAATAAAAGAGCCTGCATGGAAGACTTTTTGTCATTTCTGGCAAACATCCCCTCCTTCTCAAACGATCAAACCCAGTGTTTGACTCTTGGCTGCCACTGCTCCAGGGCACCTTCAGGGCCAGTGTAGGCAGCAGAGGCAGGTGAGTCGGCAGCTCACCCCTCCGCATAGGTGGACCTGTGATTTCTTGGAAAGTGTCCTGAAAAATAAATAAGAAAACAAGATTATTGTCAGAGAGGTTAATTTTGCTCCTGAGAGCTCTGACTCCAGTGGGAAAATTCAAAGTGATCTCCAAATGGGGCAAAGTCTGAGAGATCTACTTTCTCTTGAAGCTACATGAGTCTTAGGTTTCCCCTCCTGCGGTTGTTGACAGCCTGATTTTGTCTTACTGACTTCTTCTTAGGGTTGGGATCAGAGGTGAATACTATTTGGGGTAGAATCTTTGGGCAGAGTTTCTGTTACAATGAAATGGTACAATGTTGCTCACACTCTGCATATCATGGGCAGCATCTGGCAATACAATGTTGAAAACAGAACTATTTGTACTTTCTCTCCACCAATTTGATGGAGAGACATGAAGCATCAATAAAGAAAGATTGAAGATTGTAGGATCATAGAACTATATGTCAAATACCTGTTTTTACCTGAGACCAAGCATGAGAAGTTCCTATACTAACTTCTGAACATGGTCTTATTGGAAAGTCGTCCTGATTTTACAGGTTGCCAGCCAGTGTCAGAAGCACAACTCATCTGGTTATTAGCCTCCATGGCACCAAAATGTGTAACAAGAATGACAGGATCTTATACAAATTTTACATTCTTTTTCCAATCCCAATGTCTATGACATGTATTTATTGCAAGTGACAATGCTTATATCTACATATTTATAGAATGGTCTGGGTTGGAAGGGATCTCAAAGATCATCTAGTTCCATCCCCGTGCCACAGGCAGGGACACCTTCCACTAGACTAGGTTAGTCAAATACCAGTCCAACCTAGCCTTAAAAGCTGCCAGATCTGGGGCAGCCACAACTTCTCTGGACAACCTTTTCTGGTGTCTTGCTAACCTCATAGTGAAAAGCTTCTTTGTAATATCTAATATAAATCTCCTCTCTTTCTGTTTAAGGCCATTCGCCCTTGTCCTTTCCCTACAGGCCCTTGTAAAAAGTCCCTCTCCAGATTTCTTGCAGGCCCCCTTTGTGTACTGGAAGGGTTCTAGAAGAGCAAATTTTCTCTTCTTCAGACAGTGAAAACTTACTGGAATGCTACAACTTCTTAAATATATGTATATAACAGCTTGGCAGCTTCATCTGCCAGTACCCCCAGAACCTGTAGACGCATCTTGTCGGGTCCCATAGACTTGTGCACCTTCAGGTTCCTTAGATGACCTTGATCCTCACCTTCTACAGTGGGTGGTTCTTCATTCTCCCAGTCTCTGCCTTTGCCTCTGTAACTTGGGCAGTGTGGCTGGAGCACTTGCCAGTGAAGACCTTTGAGCTTAATAGCCTTGACTGTTCCCCTATGAAATTAAGCCTAATTTACTAGTATGTGTGAAATATGATCTGGTGGGATGGTATACAAAGGTTCAGCTTCTGTGGAAAAAGAAAGTACACATTATAAAACACTTGTTTCCTAGAATATACACACAAAAAACCAGCCTGGGGGTCAGATGAGGTGTCTTCTGTGAACTTCTGAACATAGTCCTTTTAGATGGTGGCTTCAGTAGCAGAGGACAGGGCACTTGTCTGATGGTGTTAACTTCAATGCAGATGTATTTATTGCAGGACACAGCTGCCAAGGTGAGTCACATGCATGAATTTAGACACCTTGGGTGATTTATATTTGGCTGCCTTAGACTTTTATTCACAGTGATGGCAAAAGGCATATCCTCTGTTGCATCACGATCCATCTGCTAAATGTCAGGTGTCTCATTTGATATCTGGTGTGTTACAGCACCTTGGCGAAATAGCTGAAAGGATGCTCTTTATCAAGCAAAACAAGGTATTCTTCCAAACTTGGAAATAGCTTTAAATAGTTTTAAAGATGAAATGTGAGTAAATAAACATGTGAAAACCAGAACAGCTTAAGCACTTAGAAATGTTAAGTTCAGCAAATAAAAGTGCCTTTATACTTGGAGCTTTATGCTTCAACATCTGTATATGACATTACCTATATTCATAGCATAGTTGTAATAGATATAATTCAGTTTTCTCTCACAAATATATGCATGTATTTTACACAACTATGAGGGTTTTTTTTGCAGCAGATAAAAGAAGATGGCTCTGTCATGACAAATTTCTCGCTGAAGCCCAAATTTTTCAAGTTTTAAAGAAAGTAATATTTAAATATATACTTAATTTTTAATACATTCTGCTGCTTCTTGACTTCAGTAAAATTATTTGCATGTTTAAAATTAAAAATATACTTAGGTTTCTGGTTGAATTTGGGCATAAGTTGTTAATTTTCAAATGGATCATTTTTAATTTTCAGTATGAGGCCATAGCAGCAGATTTTTTTCTCATCAAATACGCTACATTAAATGAAATTTAACAATGTGATCCTAGTGGTGCAGAGCAGCACCCTTCAGAGTTTTTCCATAAAGCAAAACACCTAGTATTTGCAGGTCTTTTAAACTGATAGCTATCTGAAAATGATTTACTAAATCCACCATAGCTATAAATGCAGCAAAAGTAGCTAAATACACTGGTTTAGAAAGCTTAATATAACTTAATCCTAGCATCTTTTTATAGCATCCTAAAATACATAGAGTCAAGGTTTTCTTTTCTTAAAACCCTATTAGGAAGGAAGTTAATTTCACTTGAAAGTTGGAGGCCTTACCTACCCGGCTGCATTACCAGTCCTCTGACAGCCCTATTCAGCTGGGCCCTGCTGATGTGTTGTAGAGATTTGAAAGTAAAGAATTGCAAGAAGTGCAATTTAATCCCAAAGTCATTACCTAAATGCTGAGATAGGATGGGGATTACCACCAATGTAAATGAGATATGAGACAGCCAATGGATTAGGGGACCCTTTCTTTAGGATGACTTCAGCAAATAGGCTAAGATAAGGAAATCTTTGTAATTACATGGAGCTACACTGGTCAATTCTGACTTTTAAATACCGAGGCGCTGGAGAAAAGGAAGAAAAAACCCCTACATATGTTATTCTCTGCAATATTAAGTAATTCCTTTCTAATTCTACACAATCAATAGAAGAACATCATGCCAAATGAAAAGATGAGAGCTGCCTACATGTCCTTTTGTGACTGGTATCATTCCATCATTTTTGGTAATATCATTTCCAAATTAAATTTTATGGTCCATTACATACTAGCTCAAACACTTTTCTAATGGAATCTTAAATGGAACTGACTTGCTTTGCGTGGGGTTTGTCTCTTGGTTAAGATGTTATTTAGTTCTAATTATCAGATAATGAACTCAGGAAATTTAATTTTTAATATTTATATGTCAAAAGTCCATTGTACTTTGGTTAAAGGCTTTAAATTAAAAATTAACATGGACAGAATACTAATTAAATATTTTCCCTATCTATAAGAGTGAGAAATGAGTTACACACTTCCCAGATTAGCTTGTTACACTGCAACTGTTTACTTAAAAACTTAATTTAGTCTTCAGAAATAAATCACAAATAAGGAGATCTAGGAAAATGAACCTAAGAATTTTTAAGTATATGAGCTTAAAGTGCATATCTTTATATGCATTGTCTCAGCCTCCTATCTATAAAGGGTAATTCAGATGCATATGCATATGTTTGTATATGCAAATGCATGTGCAAATATGCCATTTCCAAAACAGTGTTTTTTATGGGTGTTCTTTCCATTGACGCTTTCTCTTTGCTGACATTTACTACTCATTTTTTTCTTAACAAAGAATGCAAACTCAATTTTTTAATTATTCTTTCACGTTTTGGAGCAAGCTATCTCAGGAAAATTATTGCAGAAATGAGAAAAGGACATTTATTTGGACTTGAATGTTTCAACAGGTGCCTGTCTAGTTGTACGTCCTTCGTTTGCCCCCCTGATCTTTCTGTTGTTACTGGGTTGCTATAGAACTGGGGGAAACTGGGTTCAATTCTTTCCCTTGCTACTGTCTACTTGGGTGATGTCCTGGGGTACTTTTAGGGGTAGGTCCTATAAAGTGTGAGAATGTGGAAGGACCTTGCTACTGTAATAGACCATGGTAACTAACTGAGCTAAAGCCCCTGCAAACCATGTATAATGTGTATGGAGAGTGAGCTTCAGAACAAATCCACATCAGAAATCATGCAGCCTGTGTTGGCAGAAAGTGCAGAGATTGAAGGTGAGTGTTAATCTTGCCCACATCAGTGTTTAGGTCCTTTTATTCACTTTCCTAAAGAACAACTAGTCTGGAATTGACCTTCTCCTAAAACTTCAATTTCTTCCCAAGAAAGGGTGAACAGACTTTAAAAGTTATCTTTATCAGAACTGGAGGGGGTACCAACTCCCCTGTTTCTGCATAGTAGCTTAGCAGTTATGCATCCAAGGTGAGAGACTTGGGCTGAAAAGTAGGGTATTTTGGGCTTTACCAGATGAACATTTTGGGTATATCATACCCAGACTATTTAGTTTAATATTATTAACAGTACTCAGAGCAGAGACTGGATGGTTAAATCTCCACATTCACATGTGTCTTACTCATGTGTTGTGTAGTCCCTTTGCTGTTTAAAGTTTAACTTGGGCTAAGCCTTGAGATCTGTGAGTTCCTATAACAGCTGAACAGGTTCAACAAGCTCAAGCATATGACTTGCAAGAATAAGGCAAAGCAGCTGGCTTTGTTCAGTTGCAAGAAGAGATGGCTGAATGCGAGAAGAGATGGCTGAATGGGAATATTATTGCTGATTTTAAGCTACTGAGTGATGGTTGTAGAGAAGACAGAGCCAGGCTCTTCTCAGAGGTGTGCAGAGAAAGGATGAAAGGCAACAAATATAGGTGGTAGCAAGGGAAATTTCAATTAGAAATAAGGTTCACAGTGATGGTGACCAAAAACTGTAACAGGCTTCTCAGAAAGTCTGTGGAGTGTCCATTGTTGGAGATACTCAGAGCTTCCTTGGACAGGGCCCTGAACAACCTGCTCAAACTTCCAAGCCAGCCCTACTTTGAGCGAGGAATTGGACCAAGTGACCAGCAAAGGTCCCTTTCCAAGCGTAGTTATTCTGTGATTCAGTTATATGGGTCCTAAAAGCTGTCTGAACTTTTTAATCAGTGATATGTAGGCATATATCAGCAAAAGATCCTTTTAAAAAGTCACTTTCAAGAAAACTGCATGTAAATAATGTTTTCCAATGTTATTTACTTAGATATGTATATCTAAAGAGGATCTGGTTTTGTTGGTATGACATGATATATGAGTGCAGATGATGTATCACTTTCCTTTAAAGAGACTGTCGTTTATGTGTCAATCATGATTAAATTCTCATCTAGCCTCCCTGTAGGTCTGATTTACCAAACCAGGCTTGCGAGCTTCTATCAAAGAAACAAACTCAAGCCAAACAATCTGTCTCCACTTCCTCTTCCTCTGACATTATCGACAGGAGAAATCTGCTCAGTCAGATTTTGCTGTTAGATTCCCCAGGTGTGAGTTTATGATTACTCTGTTTTCTCTGCTGGAGTTAGTTTTGACTTACGGTCTTGGAACTTGGATTGCAGGTTTCACCCACATGGGTTTTGAAAATGAATTGTTATTGAACAGATAGGTATGTAAAATACTCTTTCCACTGGTTGAATCTAGAGTATCTTTTCTAGTGTGGTCTTGGAGCATGCCAAACATCAAGCCGTTCATCCAGCTCTGAGACCTTCATCCTCCTTGCCTCTTTTGAAAGCATTCATTCAAGTAGCCAGCTGTTAGTCTGTGAATTCCTTTACACTTCTTCATGTCAGAATTTTCTGGGAACTTCAAGAGCTCTGAAAGGAGGAAATATGTCATCTTTTGTGATGTCAATCCATGAATTATGCCATTTGCTTTTACAGTGAAGATACACTGCGGAAGTGCGTGCACCTATGGGGAACTACAAGCTCTGCACACGTGAAAGGTTTTAATCAATTGATTGGACCTAAAAGGATGTGGTTTTGACTGGACCAGCAGCTGTATTAGAGAAAGGCCAGGATTATTACTGCCTCATTTTCTTCTTCAGACCCTACAACCTGCTTTATTCCCTATCCCTCTTCTCTTAGTAAAAGCAGGATATTTGGCAGGAGGGCAGACAAGCAGAAGTAAAATCTTTGGTTTTGCATGAAACTCCACATGTACAAATATGCTAAGTACTCACAGTTGTTGCGCTGGGTTTATGGGAAGTATTCAGTGCTAGACAATGCATTATCTGCTGACAAGGAAGGACAACACTGTTTCATAGAATCATAGAATGGTTAGGGTTGGAAAGGACCTCAAGATCATCTAGTTCCAACCCCCTGCTATGGACAGGGACACCTCTCACTAAACCATCCAACACAAGGCTTCATCCAACCTGGCCTTGAACACCGCCAGGGATGGAGCACTCACAACCTCCCTGGGCAACCGATTCCAGTGTCTCACCACCCTAACAGGAAAGAATTTCCTCCTTATATCCAATCTAAACTTCCCCTGTTTCAGTTTTAACCCATTACCCCTTGTCCTGTCACTACAGTCCCTGACAAAGAGTCCCTCCCCAGCATCCCTATAGGCCCCCTTCAGGTACTGGAAGGCTGCTATGAGGTCTCCACGCAGCCTTCTCTTCTCCAGGCTGAACAGCCCCAACTTCCTCAGCCTGTCTTCATACGGGAGGTGCTCCAGTCCCCTGATCATCCTCGTGGCCCTCCTCTGGCCTTGTTCCAGCAGTTCCATGTCCTTTTTATGTTGAGGACACCAGATAATCATTATATGGAAAACAATGTTCATACATACACTTCAATAAGATGAGATTATAACGGCTCAGATAGTATAATGTCTTCTCAGAAGCTGTCAGCAAATCAGGGAGACCACATGCTCATGGTAAGACAGGCAGTGCTGGAAAGGGGAATCTGGTGAGTCCCATCAGCACAATATTACTGAGAAATCATAGTTTGAAGAATGCCTTTACTAACGCAGTAGATGCAGCAGGGAATATGAACAGATTCTAGCTGATGTTCAGACAGCAGAACTTGATTCAGAATAGGTCTGCCACCATGTGTAGCCTTGACTCCCCAAACTTCCTTCTAGCTTGTGGTAACCCTCTCAGAAACGTAACCAGAATTTGCAAGGTGTTCTGGAATGGAAGTAGTTATCCATTATAAATCAGTGTAGGTATTGTCAGCAGCTGCTAGAAAAAGCATAGCAATGGGAGGAGCCATGGGGGAATAATTGTACTGTATGTTAATTATGCTTAGTTAGCATGTGCTCACTGCTCAGGAGCATATCACCCTGAATCAGTTAATGCTGGAAGAAGGCATAACCTATTATCTCTGTTCTTGAAGGCTGCAGTTTGATTCCTTCTCATTCTGCCACTAAGCAAATTTCTTACATTTAATTTCTTTCCAAAGTAAATAAAGAAAATTTCTTGTGACATATGTTACCTATGGACAGAGGGTTCATTGTTTTTTAAATTGAGTGTATATGCATATGTGGGTGTGTGTGTTTCTGATGCAGCTCATATAATAGAGCTTTCACATTCATTTTTGCTTTTTAATTGAATAGTAAATTAATTTGATTAATAAAAATCCCGGGTAGCTCCTGAATTTATATTAAAGGCAGGCTAAGCATATAAATATGATATCTTTCAAGCCAGTCATTTTGCAAAGCTGCTTCTAATTCTTCTTTCCTTTTTATTTCCTTAGGGCTGTAATGGTGAGACTAGAATGGATGCATGCTGTTCTTAAATGTTTATTTCCCTCCTCAATAGCTATTTGGATCAATGCCAGCAAGGATATCTTGTAATCATTTTGTGCTATTTCTTAGTCTTTTATAATATTAGACAATACTCTTTCTGATCATGTCTAATATCACACGACTGAAATGCCTAATCCTTAAATAAAACTTGGCAAATATCAGATACCTGAATTAAACAGTTTAGCTATGTCTGACTTATTTTTCCATCTTTAGAGAGACTTGTTCCTTTTACTTCAATGCTGTTTTCCTGCTCACTTAATACATAGAATCATAGAATTAACTAGGTTGGAAAATACCTTTAAAATCATCCAGTCCAACCTTTATCCCAGAACTGCCAAGTCCTCCACTAAACCATACCACTAAGGGTCTCATCTACATGGGTTTTGAATGCTTCCAGGGATGGTGATTTCACCACTTCCCTGTTCCATTCACTGGTCACCATTCTGGTGAAGAAATTTTTCCTAATATCCAATCTAAACCTCCCCTGTACAGCTTGAGGCTGTTACTTGTGTTATCACTTGTTACCTGGGAGAAAGAGCAGCCACTGTCTTGCTCCATTCTCCTTTCAGGTAGCTGTAGAGAGTGATAAGGTCCCTCCTGAGCCTTTTCTCCTCCAGACTAAACAACTTCAGTTCCCTCAGCTGTTCCTCTACTTTTCTATGTGCAGCAGTATAATCCAGTTCCTGCAAGGCCAGAATATATGATTTAACAAACCAACAAATTATTTTTTTCCATTTCTAACTGCTTTTAAAACAACTGCCTTACTGTTTCATCTGAGGATGGTGGGTCTTTCACTGTCATGAGGTCACTTTGCAAGTTTTAATTGCTGGGTGCTGTTCTGTCCTTTCATGGCTTTCTAAGTGATAAATAGCTCATTGGTTCAAAAGCTAGTCTATATAAACAAGCTTATCTCTGCCCATAGTCTTTAATGAAAAATGAGTTGTGAGTATCATTGTTAATCATGGTAATTGTTAATGTTAAGAGGGCTGGTATTATGAGTTTTCCTATTAGGGTTTCAATTCGTTATATAAAATGAGCAATCTAGTAGCCATCTATAGCATTCTAATTTTAATTATCTAGTGGCTGCATTTCAGACCACCCTTTCTTTATTGAGAGTAACAAAACCTTTAATGCAGTAACCAGTGTCTTTTGATGTAATTGGGCGAAGTTACTTGAAATGTTCAATGTGCAATCCTATCGTTAAAGATCAGCTCATTACGCTATGCTGTTCTTCCATCTGGGGATTCACTCTCTTTTGGATTTGATTTAGTTTACCTGACTTACACTGGCAATTTTACCCATGTTTGTTCAGCTCTATATTAAAAAAAATGCAGAGTTTGCATGTGTAAAATACAGTGTATGTAAGGAAAAAAAAGGAGAGCAAGGGAAGACTTTAAGTTAATGTATGAAAGACAAAAGGACAGAGGAACAACAGATTTAAAACCCACACTAAAACTTCATACCACTCCTTAGACAACCAACAGAACTGTTTAAAGGAATTATGGACTACAGTACAGCAGCTCCTAAAAATTCATCACACTTCATGCATGTCTGCTTCAGATTTGTATGAACATATCTTCTCTCCATCATTTGGGATACAAGTAATGATTACAGCAACATCTTGCCCATTTAAATGAATCAAGAGGGAGAGCTGCTTTGAAGATATCTCTGTGTGTCACTGATGCAAGCTAAAGTGACTTGCATCTCCCTTTTTCTAGCTTTATAGTTACATTATATATTATGACATGATAAAGTTTTACTTATGGAAATGAAAAGATGCAGAAGCTGACATTAGCAGATATTTATTTTAAAGATAGGACTTTTTTTTTTTAAATGTCTAAAATTAGCACCAGGTTTCTGCTAGTCCTATGTTTCTGTTGGAAAGAGGGTTAAAAATGTACAGAAAGGAACAGGTTATGGAATTTTCCAGAGGAAACTATTATATTTTTAAGAAATTCTTCCTCACAAACACGCATAAATCTGTTTGTTGTGGGGGGAAACAAAAGATGTGGGAGTTGGACATCACACCAAAGGCAATGATGCTGGGCCAGTAAGATGTTTATGGATGTTGCCAGTGCACCTTGTTGATACAAACTTCCAGGAAGGACTCCCAGATGTGAATATAGCTTTTCTAATAGCACTAAATGTTCTAGTAGAGGTGAGTTGTTAACTATCTTTGCAATTTGTACATTTTCAGTTACCATTGCCTCAGTCATCAGAAGGCCGGTTTGACTCTGATATTTGCTAAATGTTGAAAGCTGAACAATATTCTTCGTTCCTGAATCAATACAAGGTGTTTCAGTCATGGCTGTAAGTCCTTTTGTTTCTTGGCTATGTTGCTGTTATATGTGTCTGTTCTCAATGTTGAATTAGTTTCTTTAGGTTTTAGAATAAGGAGTCTCCAACCCTGACCAGGGTCCTTTGGGGTATATCTCATACACCATATATAAAAATATGATAATAGTTATTATTTTATGATAATTTTGTCACAGTAAAAGTAAAAGAATTATGAATGAAATTGAAAAAATGATCCAGGAATTTAAAGATGATCTGCATCCCTTACTTGGTGGGTTCTAAGTTTTACAGAGTGCAGGGTAAGTTGAGTTCTATTTGTCTGTATGTGAGGGTAGCAATATAGCAGCTGGCCATAAAGGACCTGGTTCTTCTAATGCTTTCACTCCACACTAGCACTAGAGAAAGTGTAAAGAAGACAGTAGGATTTCTTCTGACTCATCATAGTGCAAATAAGAACCAACTTTCCTGTTTGTAATGTTGTTGGTAGATGTTCAGTATGTCCATTTATTACTCTAAGCATGACCTGCAGTGAGAAGTTCATTAGCTGCGTACTGAAATAAGGCCTGACCCTAGGCAAAATGGAAAAGAACTCAGTGTTATGAGGCTCTTGTCAGTCCTAGAGAGCTTGTCAAAGTTGTGAGTTAAAGATTGATAGTGCAGTGACTGCACAAACATTTATATGAGAAGGGAGAGATCACAAGCAGGCTCTGGACGTTAGATCCTCTGTTACAAAGAAAGGGAGTTTTGGCCAGAGTGCAAGAGTACTTGTCCTTGTCTTTTCAAGAAATGTTATGGAAATCTGTCTGCTGTAATATGTATTCCCTCTTAAAACATGTTTCAAAGTTTTAATGAACTTATTAATTTCCAGATATAACTTCTACTGCTCTACAGGTACAGAGGAAATTATGTAAGTAGTTTATTAAATGGTGTGATAGTCTTTCATATATTGCAAGTAGACCATATACAGCAAGGCCATATAAAGGAGTTAACAAACCTTGTGTCCATCTCTTCCTAGGCATAACCACTAGTTTATTCTTCTGCCAGATTGTTATTGCACAATTTTTTTTGCAGACAGCCAAAAGCGCAAGCATGGAATGCATTGCACGTGTTTAACATGCAGTGGATTTGGATGATAAAGAGAATTTTGTCCATGGTGCAGGTGACCATAACTCTTTCATGGCACTCGCTGTGAGAAACTAACAGGATCTCATCCTGGTAAGTTTATTTTATTTTAGGTCAACTCTGATTCTTTCAAAGCTATCCTGTTTCAAGCCCTCAAATATTTTTTACAAGGGAATTTAAATTTACAGATGATCAAATGTCATTATCTCTGGATCAAAGAAGTCTGCCTTTGCACATTTTGTCACTGTTTACCTTCAAGATGATGAGTTATGACACACACTTTTAAAGAAATATTAACCAGATTTCTTGTGCACTATTCCGCTAAAACTACTGCAATTCCAATCCTTCTTCCTTTCTTGGTGGGAATGACGGCTTTCAGCTCTTATTCTTCCTGGGTGTTTTATAAAGTCGTCACTTTCCCAGTATGCTTTTCTGGTTCTGTTTTTGTGTTTTGTTTGCTCCTATCTCTCCTCTTATTTAAAGGACTGGTGTTTTAATGGCTATAGAAATGGGTTATTTTCATCAGGCTGAAGTCTCAGAAGGTGATGGTTATAAGACATAGTTTTGGACACAAAGTGCTGTAATGCTTTTTCAGTGGGGCAGGTGGGCATGTAAATGTGTTTCTGGCTGTTCAACAGAATGGAGAGCACTAGGGGCCTCTTAGTTTACTAGGACAAATTCTCAATCTGGCCCCATGGCATATAATCAGTGTATTGAGCTCTATTTACAAGCGGTTACTCTCATTGCCTTAGTTTCTACCATGAGATTTAAAGTAGCTTTCTAAAGATTTTCTTCTAATGTCCAATCAGTGAATGTCCAGCAACCATATTCATCTCTGTCTTACATTACTACCTTGCATACAACAAAATCCTTTACTCTCTTTTTCTTTCCTTTGATCAACCTGACAAGAAGGATGTTTGAATTTGTCTGTCGTGGATGAGATTGACCAGAACTGTATTCAGTGCTTCCATTTATGTGGTATGCTACCTTGCAAGCCACACAGCAGGGACTGTAGGCATTCCTGCTTCAAGCCAAACAACTTGCAGTGGAAGAAAAGCATTTATCATAGAGGGCACCCAAGCATCAGAACTTGCAGAATGACTTTCAGAAGGGATGAAGGCTATTATGTTCAGCATGGGAGTGCAAGGTCCATATGACAGGTAACCTTCATACAACTTCTCCTTGAAGTCTGGTTTGGGACTTGGTTCAATTACATGACTTATTATCTTCTCCAACTCTTTTGTTAGCTTCCTTTATTTTGGAAGAAATTGACTGTTAAACTCTCATTACCCATGCAAACACCCATTAGTTTAGCTCTTCCTGAATCATATGGAACTTCTTGTGTCAAGACAGAAGTCTGTGTCAGAATTAAATCTCTTCTGGCTCCTTTTCCTCTGCCCAAGCCTCTCAGTCTGTCATACATTATAGATCTCTTCTGGAAAGAAATGTCGAACCCATGTGACCCAGGAGTGTGGTCAAAACTGAGCTTTATAGTTCCAGCCTCTAAGATATAGAAAGTGCTGGATAGGTAATAGAATGGAAATGAAGTAATATTTCAATATTTTCATGCTGTCTGCATTACAATTATGATGTTAATTAATTATCTGCCTGGCAGTTAACACCATGCAGAGGCATGGTTGTGGTCGACTTCCTGCTGTTCTGCTAGCCGTGAGTAATTAACCTCTCCTTTTCCCTGGGATTCTCTACAAGATGATCAGCGTGTTGATGATATAATTATTATTAATTCAGTTTCTGTGTTTCGTTGACATTGTTAATTACTTGTCGGTAATCAGCTAATGTTTAATCTTCCTTGCTGGATAGCTTCTTGAAAGGCTGCTTGAAATGGTTTAGAGAGGCTTCCCAGCACATTCTCACTCCTCATTGCATCAAGAGTTGGATAGACCACTATTCAGAATAAATTAGTATCTTAATACTGCAAAGAGTCTACTGGAGTTAGGGAATTTGGGGATCAAATTATATTGCTGTTTTCACTGTTCTAGGTGAGAAAGTGTAAAGGTGTTGTCTATAAATCAGGGAAACAAGTGGAATCCTTTTTGGTGCCAACTTTAAAAATCGATCTCACAGAATTATCAATATCATTTAAGGAGCAAAATTTAATTTAGTGCTGTTTTTTGGTTTTCAAGGATTAGCGACTTTCCTACAAACAATTATTCATGGCATTTTTACTTTCAGGAAAAGTAAGAAATCTCTTTCTTAGAGTCTTGCTATGTAAACCTTTCCTTAGCAAAAAGAGCATTAGTACATCACTCCTCCGCCTCCCCAAAACCATTGCTTAAATGCATATGACTTAAAATCAGATTAGACCAATTCTGTTTCCCACTTCACTAAACAGTAGAAAGTTTGAGAAAATATTTTCATGGAATAAAAGTCAGTGTTATTTTTTCAGCATGTGATTATATCCACCAATGTTACTAATTCATTCTACTGTAAATTCCTAAGATGATGTTTCTCAGAATACCAAAAGGATATCAGATTGTTAGGGTAGAACAGTAAACAATTAATTGCATTCAGTGTGCTCTTTTGTGAGACTGGAACTACCCCTGCTTTTCTAGGTAAAATACATAGCTTAAAACCAGAATAACATGAGGAGGCCAAAAGTTCTGATCTCTGGCTTAGACTTATTTATGTGGTAGAGAGGCTTTGAGAAAGAGCAGTCAATGGAAAAGCTTGAATGAAAAGAAGAAAGTAGTTGGTACTGGTAAGGTCCTGGTGGTAGAATGGTTCTCAGTTTGTAATATTTTATTTCAAGAAATGGGTGAAAGTTCAGAGAACAAGAATAATGCGAGAATACATGGTCCATAAGGAAGGGTGAATTAATGGGTGTTTTCAGCCTGAAGCAGAGAAAGCTGAAGCTCTGTTCATTGTACAGTCTTATATTTTTTTAGACTTCTGCAAAGAAAGTGAATTCTCTCATGGTTATGTTTTTTAAAGCTAAAATACAAAGAAATAGATAACACTGCAGCCAGAGGCTAGGGCTAGAAGTTAGGAAAGTCTCCAAGAGTAAGGAAAGAGCAGAGAAGCAGAGCTAGGAATTGCCAGGAGTTAAACTGGCCCAACAGAAATGGGAGCAGATAAGTTGAGAGACAGAAATGAGAATTAGGAAAAAAAAAGAAAGGGAAAAACACTGAACTGAGCAGAAGTTCCACAAGTAGATGGAAATGTGTCTGAGACGATGAGGATGTGTTTCAGCAGAGAGAGTGGTGGGATGAGGAGCAGTTGTGAAAGGAATCACGTAAAAGATGGGGAAAGCAGTAGTGCAGTCAACAGGTAGAGAATAAAGAAGCAGTTTGGGAAACCATAAAGAAGGGATAAGAGAAGAAAGACAGTTAAATGCGAGGTAGGAATAACAACTTGATTTTATTGCAACTGGAGTCACACAGCAGAGGCTGTTAGCAGTTAAATGGAGACCCTCCCAATTCTATTTTAAAACTAAGTCTTAATTGCTTTACTTAGCAAGAATTTCATGCAAAAAAACACCCTACTGTCTTTTGCCTGAAATTAACCTCAAGTTTTGCTTTGAACCTGGAGTTTGGGAAACTTGAACAAAAACTCAGCTGATACCCCTACTTTGTACCTTACTTTAGATTGAAACCCTACTATATGCTCATGTTTTATTTCGAACTGCAGTCTTCCCTGTGTCAACCAGAAAATTTTATATGTATACCAACCCCCAAACAGCTTAAGTTCATATGAAATTGGGAGCCAAGAAGTGTCATAAATCTCAGACTATGTAATCACTTTTCTTTCTGGAAGTTTCCGCTTCACTTTTAAACTCAAACAAACACCCAAATGATAAGCGTCCACTTTTGTCCTTTGCAAAGCATATGGTGAAGTCTAGTTTCACCAAGGGAACTAGAAGGATTGTGTAACACAGAATTCTACACTTCAAGGGGAAATGGAACATTTTTTATTTCAGAAGTTTTACATAAAGGTAATACAAATGAGCATGCACATTGTGGAATGGTTCATATTTTATGCATTCAAGCTCTGTAATAGGTGGGAACAATATGAATTGTACTTATGTATTGAATGAAGTCTAGTTACACAGCCTGCTTTTGATAACACTCCTCATTTTGTAAGCTATATGACATGTCAATTTACTGTTTTCATTTTGGAGACTGAGAATGTTGGATTGAAGCCTCAAGATCAAAACGAAGGTTAAAACAAAAGAAGTCTTGATTTCTTTTTTTCCCCAAGTGTAAATATGCTTGTGTACCAAAGGATGACAATCTGTGTTATCTGGAAATAGGGACTCCTGTTGTATATTCCTTTTATAGAGGGAGGATGGTTTGTTTCTTATGGTATTTGTCTTAAATGTGGACAGCATGGGTTTAATTCCTCATACTGCTACAGATGTTGTTTATGACCTTGGGAAAAGTGTTCAGACACAGATCTTCCACAGTACTTAGATGCCTTGTGTCTGCAGGGCTGACTTGAACTGACAAAATCTGAATTTTGAATATTTCTGTTTAATGAACTATTTGCAAACACCTTCATGGAGGCAAAGTACAAGGAATCAGGTCATCCACTACCCCGGTCTTCAGCTAAATATTTGGATATTATTTATTCACTGCTTACAATGAATGCTACCAAATAAGCCATGGTTTAGACCCAGCCAGTAACTCAGCACCGCACAGCAGCTCTCTCACCACCCGCTAACTGATACCCATCCCATTGGTATTTTATGAACATTGTTCTCAGACTAAAGCCAAAATACAGCACTGCACCAGCTACTAGGAGGAGAAAAACAACTTATAGCTGAAACCAGGACAGTAGGTAAGTCACACAGTGTATCTGTTTTCTTGTGTGATGACAAATTCCACAGTGAATACTGAATATGGCTTTTTAAAAAGTATCATCTTGAGAGTAGAAAAAAATGGAAATCAGCCATTATCCCAAGTATTTCTGTATGTACAAAAGCATTTTCAATTCAGAATTCTAACCCAAAATTGCTAAAAGCAGGGTTACACAGGAAGCCACTTGGGTGACAGTCAAAACCACATGAACGGAGTTTTGCATCTGTTCTTGCTCTACAGAAAGCAACTCAAAGTAGCACAAGCTTTTTTCTGACTTTCTGACTGAAAGTGAGAGGCAGCAACCCATCAAGAAAAAACATCCTGGTTTTATCCAGAACAGCTTAAATCTGCCACTGCCCCAGGAAGTCCAAGGCTTTCCTTCAGATCCTTCCTTCCCAGGTTTGCTGGGAGCAGAAGCGTTACCAGCAATGACATGGAAAAAATTGCACCAGTTTTGGTTGTTGCACAGAGTTCGTGTCAGAAGTAGTGGTGGTCATTCTGAAGTTCAGAACAGTCTCTGTCTTCTTATATTTCCAGAGCTGCACGCTTTTGGGGTTGGGTCAAATTGCTGAAAGAGATGTAGCTTAACTTTGCATTTTCTTTAAACTACCTGCTACCTGTTTGCCCCTTCAACTGTATGAAATTATCAGGGTGCTTAACATGCAAAGAATAAGATTTGATGTTATATTTATTCCTGCATATTGAATTCAAGCTCAGTACGATCTATTGTGAGTTACTGCTTGAGTATATTATTTGAATGACTGTATTCAAAGACCAATAAAATTGTTTTCCCCCAAACAAGGTCTAGAAACAGTTTCTACAAAATCCAGTTCCCCCTAATTAAATAAAGAACTCTCTGGGAATTTAAAACCCATATCACCTCATTCACACTATACAGTGGCAGGTGGCAATAAAAGAAATGGTCAGTAAAAATGTACTGAAGTTTCAGCTGAGAAGATTTGGGTATTTAAAAAAGTCTAGTTCTGCTATGGTCTGTGCTTTGGTAATGCAAGAAGAATCTCCTGGTAGGAAATGACAGTTTTCAGAGGTTTTTAAAATGTCTCTTGTTCTAAAGTTATAACCTTAGGAGTGAGTCACGGAGAGCTGGTCTGTATATTTGGCCCTCTATTACTGCAGCTGGAGCCACCTTACTCAGATAGGATCTCTGTCTTTTTCATATATAAGGTTTCTGTCACACTCTCTTCAGTCTAGTCTATACTACAAGAAGTTTGTTGCTCTATTCATGTATGTCTTTACCAATGTAGCTTATGGTGCAAATAGCAACAAGGAGAAAAAGAAGCTGTCTCTGTCTTGATTATTTGAAAGTTCCAAACAAAATGAAGTGGTTGAAGGGAAAAACTAGCTCAACATTTTTAGTTCTGGATGCAGAGTATAGGCTTTTTTATTTACAGGAGAATAAGGAAAAAAAGTTGAAATTTCAGCTGAAAGGAGAATAGTTCACCCTTGCTCCCTGCCTCTGTAGTGGTCTGGGTTGAAAGGTGCTGCAGTAGAACTCCTTTGGAATGAAGATATGATGGAAAATAAGGTAAGGACCATCTTCATGTTTTCCCATATGCATCTCACCTGCACAGGGATAAAGCATGATGGAAGAGAAGTTAATAATGGCTTAGACTGCTGGCTGAGGAAAACCAAGGGATGGTATTGCGATCAGACACTAGACATGTAACAGAGGGAGCTAAGTAAAAGAAGTCTTTAAAGTTGAAAAAGTTGCTGTTAGGCATGAGTAGAACAGAAAGGGATGACTGCCATTAGGCAGCAGGTTTTCCTAAAGTGTAGTGGCCAACATGAAGGGAAATCTTTATTCCTTCATAGAACAGTCAAGAGAAGAGACAACAAGGCCTGGACAAGAAGTTTAGCTGGATGGAAAGCCTGAAAGATAGATACAGGTGAGAAGTAGGAAATGTTCAGGTATTGCCTGAGCACCTGCCTGCAAGTGAGCAGGCTGAATCTAAGGTCTGCCCTTGTTTTCATGACAGATTGAATAATGTTCACTTCTATTTGCCATCTGCAAATGCCATGGACTAGCTGTGGGTTGTGGGCCATGCCGGAAAACTTTCTTTTTTAAATTTAAAGCTGATTTCATTCGCATTACAAAATAAGAAAAACAATGAAGTGTAGGGTGCATTAATTACTGGCTGCAGGCATTTAAAGACAGCTTGATGAGATTTCATCTACTGAGCTGCAAAATAGGTTAAGATTATTATCCCCATCTCACAAGTGGGGTGTGAACCTCAAAGTCACACACTATGTTAGTAACAGAGTCAAATAAAGAAATATCCAGTAAGCTCTTGCTCTAACTACAAGCCAGTACTGCTGCACTCAATATAGCATAGAGATAGTATACTGCAAACTCTTGTGAGAAGAATCTGTGGTTTTATTACTTCAATAATCTCAAAATCTAATTCTGATGTTGCTGGTATGGTGTCATATCTCATCCAAGTGGGTTTCTCTTCAATTTTTCAATCTGGTTTGTCTAGGGAGACGGGTGACATTTCTCCTTGTTTTGCTCTTTTTTTTTTTTCTTTCTTTTACTTCTGTCACAACCCTCTAAAACAATACTTTAGAAAATGACAGAGAAGTAGCGTTTGTAAAATGTCATGATCACAAACAATCAGAGTGATTGCATGCTACATTTATCGTACATCAATGTCCCCTGCCATCAATTGCTTCTTGAAACTACACAAGTCCATGAAGTGAAGCGGGACTTGCTCTTACAAAGAGTTGTCCTAACAACTTTTTGCAGTCTCTTGTTTTAGCAGTAGAACTAAGCCAGTTATTTAAATCCTGTATTACCAACTCTGACTTTTCAATTCAGCTATATTGTTAGTAGCTGTTTGCAAATACTTCCCAAGCATTTTTGCGCTATCCCCTGCTTTGACGATGCTTCACTGAGGCTGCCTGAGCCATGTGATGTGATTTTCTTTCTGATTCTACACTGGGTGTTCTGGCTTCTTTAAAAATTGAAGAATAATGAGTTCCTAAATTTGAAGACAAGATTTTACTTAATTTGCTGTTAGTTCCACAAATTAGCTGTGTCAGTCAGAATCTGTGGCAATAACAAACAGCAAATCTCCCAAATCAAAGTAAATTGCACTGCTTACTTTCACTCACAAAAATAAAAACAAATCCATCAAAATATGTCATCTGTTCAAGCACTTTAGCATAGCTGGTGTCCCTGATGCACGACTTCTGTTCATTCTGTGAAACACTCATAAGTCTGGCCAGTCCCTTCGAAGATTTCCATTTCAGTTTTAAGGCAAAGAAACAAGGAATAAATAAAATGGCATTTTAAATGCATGGTGATGCTTCTCCTTGTGGCATCTCAAATACGTGATAATCTTCTTATATGTGATGCTCTTCTTGTGGCATAATATACTTGTAGTCTTCATACTGCCCCACAGACACCTGTGATTTGAGAAGCAAATGAAAAGGTTGCTCACAATCTACACAGCTTGCTGCAATTTATCCCCAGCTGCCTTAGATCTGAGTTCCACTCATTGTAGGCTATTTCAGTACCCAAGAGCAGTGGGGATATTGGGCTGAGTGATGACTTCTTTCTACAGTAATATGCTTCTGCCTTCTGGACTGTTAACATGTGCAGGGATGCACTCAATTCTAGGTGCCCAAATTTAACCAGGAGAACCTGTGTCTGGGGACAGATGAAGCAAGCTTGATTTCTCAGAGGGGTCACCACTAGCTCCCTGCAGAGTGGGAGGCACAGTTGAACAGAGGGTTAACCCACTGGGAGACAAGGTACAGTCTAAATTGTTTTTTTTCACATAGGACCCCACTGCCATTTCATCAGCATAGACCACAGCCAGTTCCCACCAGGCATTGCAACACCGTGAGGTGTTGGGAAGTTTACGTGCTTTTCAACTGTGGCAGTGAATTTGTATCAATAGTTCAAATCCTGCTCTTTGTTCATCTGCAGTGGTTAGGTTGATTTGACTGCAGGTGCTTGTGAGAAAGATTCAGCCTGAAAAACAGCAATCTTTGCACAGAAATCCAGCACTCTTTCTTACACTTTTGTTATAAAAATCTCACTAGCTGCATTTCTAGAATTATTTTCCTAGAAAGATCAGCACAGTAATGACTTGAATTCTGCCACTCTCCTGTGATATATACCTTGAAAAAAGCCTTATCTTTGTATTCATATTTGTGTGCTTAGTTGCAATCAATATGGTGAGAAACAATTTGATTCCTGTGTATACTGCATTATCTACTATGAGAATAAACTACAGGGCAGATTATGCAAATACTGTTCTATAATGACAGCAGTTACTGCAGTGTCTCCCAAGGTATATATCAGTGTACTGTGGCAATTAAACAGTATAGTGAAGCCATAGCAATTACCATTCTAAATTATAATAAGCAATTCAATATACACTATAGGATAAATCATTTCGTTATAGCAATCACTGTATATGTGCTTCGGTTTTTATTCTAAAGTCCTTATTACTTGTCTTCTGAACACTGTGCCAGATGATTTATAATGCGTGCTTGTGGTTCCAATGCATATTTATTATATGACTTTTGCAAAAACTGCTCATAATAATTTTAACTCTGTTACCAGTTTGCAGTGATAACTTAAAGAAACCAACAGTGGTGTGGGAAGGAGGAGTACCCCTTGGTTTTTAATCCAAAGCCCACCCAGAGCTAGACATAACCTTCATATAATTTGAAGTTTAATAAAGCTAACTCCCAGTAAATTTAGGGGATTAAATTCAGAATTAAACACATGAACTACTCAGCTAAATTCTATTCATTTTTAGAATCAGCTTTCTGTCTAGGTAGTAAACAGATTCCCTCTAAAACTTGTGCATGATTTTAATTACAGATAAGTTTCTCTTTAAAGGCCACAGCATTCATGCTCAGGTTGCTAAGCTGAATTCAATACATCTATATGTTAGAGGTAGCAAGCTAATGTGTAAACAGGGAAAATATTGGAACCAATTGCTGTTAATTTGGTTTTGATCAATTTGCATTGACTGCACTTTACATGCAAATGAGAAGTGTTGGATTATACCAGCTGAAAATAGCTGAGATACTGAACTCCTTTTAAAAATCCAAAAATAAAATAAATGAAATGGCAGAAACAGAAAGTGGAAAGGCCTCTGTTCAAAGTCTTGGTAAAGAGAAGCAAAGAATTAGTGAATTATATGTATATGTTAGAATAGCCAAGTGTAAGTACATATTAGAGGAGCTGTTGTGTAGGGGGCAAGCTGGCAAACTCTGGATCCTATTTAGAGTATTATTAATTTTTATGCTAATAAAAAATTCATCATTAAATTTAAAATAACTTTGAAAACTTTGTATGAACCAGGCCAACGTGGAAAAACAAGTGTGATGTAAAGACAAACAGAAAGAAAACAGCGCAAACGTGGAAGTTGCCATTTGGTAACATCAAATTTCAATGGAAAATGTTTTCTGGCTGGATATCAGGTCAAAAGTAGCTGCTCCTCTTTAACTTTATTCATGTCCATAGTCCCACTGAGGTAGGTAAAATGTTTTGCATTCGTGGCATTGCAGAAGAATAGGGTGAATGGACTTCAATGATCATGAGGTAGTTGTAGGTCAGTGATGCATTTGATCCAGTCTCATGTAACAGTACCACAAAAATCATTCCATCTGACTTACAAGGAATGATGTGGATAGAGAAATATCTGTTGGAGCATAAAGGATAGTGACAGTGGATGTATGTAACATTGCTGGCAGTAGTGTAGTTGAGCACTGTGACATTCAGCACATGATACAGGTCCTTTCTGGGGAAGCCATTAAGCTTCTGTTTGCCTTGTAGGGAGCTGTTTACATCCTATTGACCTCACCAGCACTTAAACACACATGAAGACACTTTCATGAACAGGAATGCTTTCTTCGGTACTAATTTTGCTTTTAACAACCCAGAAATGGAAGTAAAGTTATGAGGAGTTGTGAAAGCCGAGAAGGACATAGGTGCTCTTACAGGAGACACTAAAACATGACAGGAAATTAGACAGTGAGATGCAGTCTTCAAAAATGTATAATGGGACATTAATCCAGAAGGAAAATATCCAAAGTAGATATTGAATCAAAATGAGAAGGTTGGAAAGCAATAATCACCCTGAAGTATGCCCAGGATTGTAGTTTATAACATATTAGACATGAATAAGTAATGTTCCTAGAATCATGTGGGTTTCAACATAGTATTTCAGTTCATAGTGAAGTAGGGGAGTTCTGCTTGAAAACCTGTGAAAACACTCAGCCATTGCCAGTATGAGAAAGTTGGTACGTTGTATGGCTCAGCCTACAGCTTCAACATTATCTTCGTATAAAGCAGGAAGTTTGCTTGGGAGTGTGGAATACTTATCCATAATTAATAAACAACTGGTTTGACTAGTAAGTGTGCAAAAGTAATATATTCACTGTGTTTCAGTTACTATTGCTAACTTGCAAAATACCACCCACCCACTTAAATAAATAAGTATAAAAAAGATGTGGCCTCTGGTTACCACCCTACCCTTCTTTTCAATAGCTCCAGGTGTGAGGAAAGGCTCAGTTATGAGACCAACATGGGATTATCTTGAATTTGTCAACAGATGTCCAAATCAGTTCCAAATATTCTTTAAACACTTGGTTAAAAATGTTTAGAGAATTTATCTATTAAGTTATTTTTTGTCCTCCCTCTATTGTTGGATTAAGAGTCCTATCGAATTTTTGCTTTTTTGTATTATCTGACTGACTGCAGGATCGTGAGTTTCTGGCTGTTTTATCTGGGCTTGTATTCAGGTGGCATATGCCAATGAAAATTGTATTGAAAGCTCTGGGTGCTGAATTCCATTTAGCCAGAAAATAGGCATAGTTCAAACAATGCAAGCTGCAGGACTGGATCATAGCTCTGTGTGTGTCAGCTCTGATATACAGTTTCTATCTCTGCATGAGACAAAGAATTCATCTCTGTCACCTTGACCACTCTGCTAAGACTGCTGGCAAGGCAACTGTTGAGTTTGTGTTATGATGCAGGTTTCTGTCTGCTGACCTAGACCATAACCCTCAAAATTCACAGGCAGATCTATTAAGGCTTCTCTTGGGACACATATGACAGAGTAGTAATTCTTTTTTATGACTGCAATACTGAGCACTTCCAGAATTGCTTTGAAGTTTGAGGCAAAATTACCAGTAACTAGGGCATAGAAGTGCTTGCATAAGTTCAAAAGAATGTTTCCAAGAGACACCTAGACCTTACTTGATGGATCTACACAGCATTGCACTGGGCTCTGGAGACTTCCTTAAATCTCTTCCAGACACCTCATTGTGTTGAATTTCTTGGGTATAAATGCTCTCTTAGGTCTCATAGGTTTCTATAGGCTCACAAAGTAGAGGATAAGAAGGAAAAGGGCTGTCTGGTTGGACCCCAATTTAATTCATTGCTCCAGGGAAAGGGTACTTTGTGGTGGCTGTCCGCAGAAGTAGTGATGGGTAATCATTGTGTTCAATAACTTTCTGAGACTCAGCTGCCAGAAAGGGGTCTGACTTTGGAGTGCAAATCCTAACTAAATGCTGTCATGCAATATGAGCTTTCTTACAACATAAAGAGATGCCCCACTCATTCTGGAGCCTATTCAAGATCTAATTCACCATATCTTCTTTTCCAAGAAAGATAAGCTGATTTCCAAGAAAAATCTATGCTGATGTAGCCCCGAATTCAAAATCTTTATAAGCAGTTTCTGTGAGATATCCTGTATGCTACATGAACCTGCAGACACCTTTGGAAACGTGTCCCACCACAGCCAATTTGTTACGTTTGGGACATGCCATGGAGACCAGCCCTTTAAGCTTGCTGAGCTAGCTGTCTGTTTGTTGGACAGCCTCTTTGGTCCGATTGGTGTCTGACCTGCTTTGTGAGATCTGGAGAAACTGTTAACTGATCTTTCTTCAACTGGAATTAGTTGGGATGATAATTCCTGGGCTGGCAAATAAATCCCTTCTATCTCTTAAGATAGCCTTTCCTTCCTTTGGAGGTACTCTCAGTTGCTCTTCTTGTGAAACCATAAACTTGGAATCTCTAATCATAACATGGCTTTTGCTTTGCTGGGCTTTTTTATTTTCAATCTGCAAGTTTTCAACCTCAGTGGCAGATTTTAATGGCAATAGCAATCTCGGTTCTTTTTAATTTTTTCTAATTGCCAATGGCTTTTGTTTCTCTGCTAATGTCACCCTTTCTTATCAGATGGTGGTTCGTGCACTTGCATCCAGATTAAACATAATAAAAAGTTCCACTTGCTTTTTAAGTGATAGTCTGCCTCACCTTCTACTGCAGCAATGATTAATTGATCTAGTGGTCATTCACGTCTTACCATACCAAGTTCACACCACTGGTACTTGGTAAATACATGCAAGAAATGTGGATTATGAATGCATGCAACACATTTGTGGTGTTTGCCATAAGGTGTGCTACTCCAGATTCTGCTTTTCAGTGAATTCTGGCCTTCAGCCCCCAGTGTTTCCCCTGCCTGGGGTTCCGTGGATTTTAGTATTTTGGATTCCTCACTCAAACTGCTGGTCTCAGAACACTTCAGTCTGGACTAGATGATATAATTTGATGGAGAAATTTCTGGGTTTGCCTTTTTTTTTCATCTGTTTTTCTTAGATTCTCTCATAGAGATTTAATTCTAATTCCCCGCACAACTATTAAAAACAGAACCAGGACCTGAATCAGCAATTAATAGCTCCCTCTCATTTTCTACCATTTCCTGCTTACAGATGCAGTGTGTTGGCCCAACAATTTCTCCCCCCAAAGGCTCATCTTTGTCCATTGTTATTGTTCCATTATCATTGCTTGGGGTTTTTTAGTTGACTTTGCTATTTTGGGGTGCAGTTTTTCTTTACACAAAGACTTTCTTACAATGACTGTAGTTTAAAGGAGGGGGTTATTTATTATTATTTTATTTCTAGGTGGACTGGGGGAGCAAGTTGTCTTATATTGCCAATGTCATTTAAAATAGCATTAGTATAAAGCAGAATAAGGTCCTTTAATTTTTAGTGACATTTATTATATTTTTTGAATACATTATACCATGAGTGAAACTCCTGGTCCATTAATAGAATGTCTTGTTATTTCTTCACCCATCCCATAAAAGTTTACTTATAATAATTTTGTAAACCTAACTACAAAATATAGATGCCAGGCCTTGAAGATCTTTTCTATGGTTTTTTTTTTTAAGTGTATCTATTGTAGGTATGTGATTTTTCACCAGTAAATGAAAATGCCAGGTACTTACTATACGTTAGTGCAGCTTTGCCCGTAATAACTTTAAATCCTATTATGATCATCTCATTTTACAGCATGCTTTGGTCCTAAGATCAATATATCAAGAGAATAGCATGCCAGTTACTGTCCTTGGACATAAAGATTTCAGAGCAAATACAGCAGTCTTACACATAAGAGAAAAGGCAGCAAAGAACGACTGTTCAAGCACTGGGTCATCCACTGGATTCCCTGGCTTTCTGTGCAAAATAAGTAATTCAAATATATTTACATGGAAATGTTTTTTCAATGCTTTACCTGTGGTTGCACCGGGGAAAAAAAGGATAAAGAGGAAAAAGAGGAAGAACAAGAAAAACATGACGAAATTGCTCCAGGACCTGGACTTGCTTCAGCATGCTCCTGAGTTTATACAAAGTAGTAGCCACTCCACAGGAATTCATTCCTGTGCATAAGAATCTCTTCCAACATTAAAGACAGTATAAAATGCAGAAAAATAGAACAACAAGCCATAGAGGTATGGAAGATCACTTATCATATTTATTCTCCATAAGCTTGTTAGATTTTTTAATGCCTTATGGCCTTGACTCTTTCTTCATCCTTTAAGATTTTGAGCTGATAAAGAAGTGTATTCGAGTACTATGCAAAAGTCCTGCTTGAATTTCAGACTCCCTAAAATGCAAACCTCTAGATATGTATCTACTGTTGTTTCAAACAGAAATGCATTCAAACAACTCTGGACTGTTCAAAATGTAAGGATTTACCTGCTCCATGAATTGACCGCTTAGTTTCCTTATGTAGAAACCCATTGTGGAGTAGGGGTTTTCAACCATTTTAATAGGCAGAATCGGCACAGCATCCTAAGGGCTGCTCTGAAGGATCAGGATAGCTTTTAATGTATAAAATTAACATTGGCAAAAGTGGGAAAAAAGGTTACTAGAATGAACTTGAATCTGCAGTGACTTTTTGAGGGTTATCAATGCAGTAGGTTTGCTTGCATTGTAATGCTGATTCCAAACCTCAGGTTGGTTCAAGGAATTTAGATGAATAAGCAATACATAATCACACTTAACTTGTTTGATTCCATGCAGACTGAGCATAACTATGCAGCTGGTGAAAAAGTGTCTGAATCAAAAGCTCGGAAATATTCGAAAAAAAAAAAAAAGAGAATATGGTGGTTAGGATAAATCCAGGCAAAGCAGCTTCTTTCCCCAAGCTTCAAACTGTTAGCTTTTAGATTAATTTTAATCAGAAATCAAGGTTTCATTTATATTTCCGTATTTAGACTTTGTAAAAATAAATACGTAAATCCTTGAAGCGGATAAAAATGTTTTGCAGTTTGGGAGCTTTTTCTCTCTCAATTTACAATGGCAGCAGATATTTTTACATTTAAAAACCCTCTTGCAGTATCAGCAATTCAAACATTCCAGCACTGTGTGTATGAAAGTGAAGAAAGTATGATCAGTAAAGCTAAAGCTGATGCTATGAGTGTTTTTTCTTTGCCAAAGCTGAGGGACTTGCATGAAGTGGAAGAAAGATTTGAAAGAATACAGTGCTGTATATTCACTTTTCATAATTTAAAATTAGTCAAATACTCTTATCTCTCTTAAAATAAAACTAACAGAATACAGTATCTTTAAGAGTTTATACCCAGTTATTTGGGATATCTTAAAGTCTATGGTCCAGAATAAAGGAATCCATCTCTACTTTCTTAGGTGGTCTACAGACCATCAGCTACTGTAAGCTTGTGACCAGTTTTGCTTGTGGCTTCTGCAATAAATCATTCCTTCCACACTGCAGGCCAGCATCTGGTACAGAAGGGTTGCTTTTCCCTCAAGAACTATCTGTTTGAAACTTTTTGGAATTTTTGGATTGGCTTTGTTACTTCAGCACAGATTTATTCATATTAAAATCTCAGTTACATAATAGGGAGTATTGCTACAGTGACAGCTGTATGAGATATTTTAAGTGAAAGGCAAAGTCAACACCTTGGTGGGACTTATCAGGTGAGATATTTGACTTCAGATTGAAAATATAGATGGTGTATACAGAGACAGTCATTCTCAAAACACTTTGGAGTAAACACGCTCTTGTGTTCAACATGTTGTTCCTAAAAAATACGCTCTTGTGTTCAACATGTTGTTCCTAAGGGTTCAAACGTGAATCTAGAAAGAGATCAGGAAAGGCAATTTTAGACAGATCATCATGGCTGAAACTAAATGATCACAGGCTTCTGAGCGAAGGTCACTGTTGTAGTTTTCCTAGCAGTGGGGAACAGCTGTCAAGGAGAAGCACTTGTGGAGGAGAACGTTCCAATCTGAGACAAATACCTAAACATCCCTTGCTTAAAAGTCTTATCTTAGGATGGCAGGAGCTGCCCTCCCAAAGTGCCATCCCTGCTCTTTCCCATAGAGCAAAATTCCAAATTAGTCTAGATTGGACACTTGACGGACAGGTAGCTAGTGTTAGTGGGGTGGGCAGACTATGTATCTGGAGCAGTGAGTCTGTCAACAGACACAAATAGTCAACAGCATATGAAGGGTAATAAGAAATTTACTTGTGCATGTCTACATTTGTGAATGTGGGAAAGAGACTATATCATTGATGAAAGAACAGGCACTGAAAAAAAAAAATTGGTGTTTTCTTGTCTCTGAATCTTCCAGAGCTTCATCTTTGAAGCTGACACTTCAGCCCATTGCTGCTAAGGATGATGTGTACAAAATAGTCCCAACCTCAATGTATCTGTCTCATTTCATTGCTCATCTGCTCAGGAACATGTGCTGAACCAGGACAGCAAAATGACCCACAATTTATACTGCATCTGTTTTGGCTTCCCAGAGGAACTAGCTTTAGCATTTCACAAAATCAGTGTAGCAGCTTGTTGCATGAAGCAGAAACACTGAGATCAATTTTAGAATGTAATGATGAGGTCTAATGTTCTCAAAATACCATTAAATGCCTATTTTCTCCTAATATACTAGGAAAAATGTAGACTTGAATGCTGTTGTTAGTTTATGTGGTGAAACTGATAACCATAATCCTTTGAAGGATATGTCCATGCTAAATCCTTTTGTAGGGAGTTTTTCACTTTCTTTTCCAATTACACATTTTCACTCTTCTCATACATTAAGAAAAGCTTGGATTCCTTAATAGGGGTCTGCACAGCATGTGGTCTTGACAGAGCTAAGAACAACAATTGCTATGTTTTTAAAATGGTATGGTTTGTAAATTGTTAGATTAACCCCATTTTAATATAATATTTTTTGCAAGTATTGGCTTGATAGTTCACAATAACCTGTAAATGTTAAATTAAGCTGAGCTATTTGGTTCTGTCCTGGCATAATTTCACAAAGTATAAAACCATTTTTATAACAGCATGGGGCTAATACACTGAATATCTTTCCATGTAGAGCCAGAAAAAATGTAAGTCAAGACAGAAATCTGTGGAGATTTTTGAAATGGAATAAGCTTAGAAGCAGAATTTCATGCTAAGCAATTTGCGCTGTATTTTTCAGTGGCATGTACTAGTTGTAAATGAAACTTGTTTTCAAATCTATGTGATATAGAATCATATCATTATAGAATGGTTTGGGTTGTAAGGGACCTTAAAGATCATCAATAGATCCAAGGCCTCTGCCACAGGCAGGGACACCTTCCACTAGACCAGGTTGCTTCAAGCCCCATCCAAGCTGGCCTTGAGCACTGCTAGGGATGAGGTAATTTTGAGTAGTTTATTGTGCTTATCACAACACACGGTGCATTCTCACATGCACACACAGATGTGGATAACTGTGCACATGGACATACACCATTATGTCACTTCACATATATTTTATCCACATATATTTTATCCCCTGCAGCAAGAAGATGAAATTGAAAAGAAAAAAACCCTTCATCCTGGAAAGCAGTGCCATTGTGAAGGAACTTCAGGAACCTTTGGTATTCTTGATGTGGACCAATCTTTTTCCTTTTGTCTTCTCTTCAGAATTACTTTCCTGTGTGGACACAGGATGGACTACCCTTTGGAAGCAACTTTTGTTGCCATCCTTCAGGCATCTTTTTGCTTCTCAAATATTTAGTTGTGACTTGTATTTCAGGAAAACCTTACAGGTAAGAATAATCCATGAGTGTTTTTATGCAATTAGGGCCAGTATGTTTGTATCCTGTGAATGTGGCAGAATTAATTTTTCAGTTGAGTAACGCATCAGTGTATCTCACAGCTACCATCCTCTCCACATACTCAGCCATACCTATAGGTAGCAAAGGTCCTATTCAAACTTCAGAAAATACATTGTACTTCCTGTGGCATTATTTTTATTGGCACTGCACACATGCAACTTTAGTCTTGCTTTTCAGTCCTTTGGCTTATGTATGTATGCGGAAGCAGAAAGGTAGGTCATGCAATTACAGTGGTCCCTTCTGGTCCTGTACCTGAGGGACCCTGGACTTGGTCATAACTCCTGCAGTTCCCCAGTAAGATCATACCAGTTTATCAGCTTCATACTTAGTCAGATGTAACCTCATTGATGAATTTACTTAATACACAATTTAGCTTCTACAGTGGTATTGTTGTATTGTTTCGCTGTCTTCTAAAGCAACAAAGACTGACTGTTGAGGACACATGACACAAAGTGGATGGACCTGTACTCTAAGGTGGTATAGATGATTATGTCAAATGTTTGGCTGGAGTTACTTTAGCTGAGAAATTTCCTTCCAGACCTAATTGGAAGGAATGTCTGATGATCTGTGGTCTTCCTTTGCAGCATGGGGAATGATTTGACCACTGGACACATCAAATTAACCCTGCTTCAATTTTGGAGTCTTATCTAGGTTCCTGCTTTTTGTATGTGTTCCTGGTTTAGAAGCATAGAGACAAAAGAGTTTAACATTGTTCTGTGCTAGTTACAGTATATGTGGGAGACGCTTACTTGCCAGAGAAAGTCAGAAGGTACTAGATGATCTAGAAATCACTTCTGTCCTGAGCTTCTATGAAGCTCAGTAGAAAATTGCTTATTTTTCACAGTGTGCTGACCACTTGCTGGTGAAGGATGGGGTGGTGTGCTCTGCATTTTGACTAGAACTTGATGATTTAGTAACTTTTTAAGTTGTGTTACGTCAGCATTTGTTAGTCGTAGGGGCAGATAGCGAAATACTGTATTTCCCCATGTTCATGTAACTTTTTTTGAACACTTAGCTTGAGGAAGAGTGGTGGAGGCTGTTGCACAAAATGCTAGAGTGAACTTTGATCCCGTAAACACAATGAAAATCTAATTTGTTCTAAGAAACTTCTGTCATATTAGCACTAAGAGCCTGATCAAGTGCCAATTCAAGAAAAAATGAGGTTTTGACTAAGCATAGGAGAGCAAGAGCTGAGAGCATTGGATATTTTCCTGGACCTGGTGCTTTGCTGGTCTTCCTTCTCTTTCTGCATACTGCATGGGGCAGTAGCTGAAGGCAGATTGATGAGGAAACCACATTTATTTTCACACTGACAAATTTTAATGCTAAGCACTAATACTGGGGCATGCTCTGTGCTAAGAATTTGGTTAGAAAGCAATCTGGGGTGGCACTGGGGGTACATTATGATTTTTTCTTTTCCACGATACAGCTCAATGGTCTGCTCATCAGTAAATCGATTAATTGAACATATTTGAGAGTGTATTCACAAAAATGTCTGAGCTCTATGATTCTCCCCCATGCACTTTTTTTCCCCTGCAAACTGCCATCATCGGTGATTTGGAAGTGTAGAAAATAGTATTATAAGGGAACAGATGCGAACAAAAGCGGTGAAATTGAATGTATTAGTATTCAGCGGTCTGCTTTTGATTACCTCTGACTGGAAAATATTTGGAAGCCACCAGGGTCCCCTCAAGTGTTATGATTTCGTAAATTCAGCCCTCGTGTGTTGGGATTCAGGCTCCCTTATTGAAATTGAATTGATATTTTGTAAACTTCATTTGTGAATAATGTGATCTGACAGGGACAAATGCGAGGGAGAATTGTTTTCAAACCTTCTCCAAATGAAACTTATTATTGGGTAAATACGGATTTCTTTGTCTCTTTTCCTCTCTTTCTATCCTGAGCGTCTTCATGGCCTGAATATGTATCAACTTTTCCAAGGTAATTGAATTGATTCAGTCATGTGTGGGCAACAGAAATGGGCAATAGAATATATTTCTGATGGGGAAAAATTGAAAAGTAGAAGGATTTCTACTCAGGTGCAGGGCTGGGAGGGTCACAGTTGCTATCAGAGGAGAGAGACATGCAGGAGCTTCTTTCTGATTATCTCAGCTTTGACCATTCTCTCCCTCAATAATCGCCCTCTGATATAACGCCGGCTTTCCAATTTTGCTGGCCAGCACCATGCCACAGATGTGTTACATATTAATTTCCCTTTGCAGAAAATTTGCCAAGCTTTAGCTCAAATTCAGTTAGTCGGATTGATGAAAGTGGCAAAAGGATACGACATTTACTGATTCTCCCTTTTCACCTTTGATTAGCTCAACCTGTGAATTATTCTTGCCCTGTCAGTGTGCCATTAAATGAGCTGGGGCCAAGGTTGCAAGTTCATACTTCTGATGTAACCGAGAGAAAATACGTTGGGCCATGATTTGTCTGACAGAGACCCAGGATCATTTCAATGCTGCAGTGCCATTATTTTAACAGGTCAGCCCTTGGTGAAATAAAGAAACAAAAAGAAAAGCTCCATCTTCCTCCTCATAATCTTTATTTCTAGCCCTTGTCTCTGGCACCTGCTCATTCCCAATGGTCTTGGAGTGGCAGAGCTCATAGAATCATAGAACAGTTAGGGTTGGAAAGGACCTTAAGATCATCTAGTTCCACCCCCACCGCCATGGGCAGGGACACCTCACACTAAACCATCCCACCCAGGGCTTCATTCAACCTGGCCTTGAACACTGCCAGGGATGGAGCATTCACAGCCTCCCAGGGCAACCCATTCCAGTGCCTCACCACCCTTACAGTAAAGAACTTCCTCCTTATATCCAATTTAAACTTCCCCTGTTTAAGTTTTAACCTATTACCCCTTGTCCTGTCACTACAGTCCCTGATGAAGAGTCCCTCCCCAGCATCCCTATAGGCCCCCTTCAGATACTGGAAGGCTGCTATGAGGTCCCCACGCAGCCTTCTCTTCTCCAGGCTGAACAGCCCCAACTTCCTCAGCCTGTCTTCATACGGGAGGTGCTCCAGTCCCCTGATCATCCTCATGGCCCTCCTCTGGCCTTGTTCCAACAGTTCCATGTCCTTTTTATGTTGAGGACACCAGAACTGCACACAATGCTCCAGGTGAGGTCTCACAAGAGCAGAGTAGAGGGGCAGGATCACCTCCTTCGACCTGCTGGTCACACTCCTTTTGATGCAGCCCAGAATACGGTTGGCTTTCTGGGCTGCGAGCACACACTGAAGCCGGCTCATGTTTGTTTTTTCATTGACCAGCACCCCCAAGTCCTTCTCCGCAGGGCCGCTTTGAATCTCTTCTCTGCCCAACCTGTAGCTGTGCCTGGGATTGCTCCGACCCAGGTGTAGGACCTTGCACTTGTCATGGTTGAACTTCATATGGTTGGCATCAGCCCACCTCACAAGCGTGTCGAGGTCCCTCTGGATGGCATCCCTTCCCTCCAGCATATCAACCGGACCACACAGCTTGGTGTCATCGGCAAACTTGCTGAGGGCTCACTCAATCCCACTGTCCATGTCAGCGACAAAGATGTTGAACAAGACCAGTCCCAAAACCGATCCCTGAGGGACACCACTCGTTACTGATCACTGTCTTCCCTGCAGAGAAGCTTGAAAAGTCCATCCCTCCCTCTCCTCACTGGTATTTTCAAATTAAATGTTGCTAGTCTGTAGTGATCATATCCCACATGTATTGTTGCCACAGGCAAATCTGTGTAGTAAACTTTTCCATTTTGCTTTCACTCTGTCAACACAGTGCAGGTTTCATCTTTTCTGGAAACGCCAGAACTGTGTAGTTCTAAAGCATTTTGTCCTACCAGTGAAGGACAAGGGAGAGAACTTGGTTTCCCATGCCTTCCCCTGTAACAGCACTGCTTTGACAAATTATGCCAGGTTTTGGTTGATTATTTTCACTTGATGAGAGTCTTAATTTGTTCATTGTAAAGTTTGGGTTTTTTTCAGTGGTCCAGTGGAAAATTTAATGCTGTTATTACAGCTTGTTAGGAAGATTGCTAGGAAGATTGACAGTTTTGATTGTCAAGTTAGGCAACATGTGTTTAAAAGATGTCTTCCATAATGATGTTGGACATGTATAGTGCCATTTCACAATGCCAGATGTGCGTAAACATTCGTATGAGTTAATATCTTAATATGGGTTAATATTCATTCTGTGTGAATGAATAATATTTGCCCATGTGAATGAATAACATTGCCCATATGCTTCCCTGCAAAAAGTACACCATAAACAGTTTGGTCTCTAGTCCATGCAGTAGGGATACTCACAATGGCCTCATGCTGTAAGGAACGCACGGAGAGCACCTCAATCCAGTCATCATGGTTTTTGGATGCTCTAAGGATCTGAATCAGTGGTGGGAACTAGTCTCAGTGTCTGCTGTCATTAACTGACCTTTCCATGATAATTCTGGGAAAACATTATCCAACACGAGAGATGTGGGTTTGGTCCCTTTTGTGCGTGGCACAGTAGCATTTTTACCAGAAATACTTTTTAAAAGGTTAATCATAAAGCTATTACCACTTCCTTTTTTCTAACAAATTGTGTTTCGGGGAATGCTCAAAGGCACAGTTTGGAGCATATCTAGCAAGAATTTTCTTACCCTTTCTTCATTGCACAGCTGCTATTTGCAAACTAGTCTCTTAATGACATCTATCTTATACCTGATAATCAACATTTAATGTATCTCCCTTTCTAAGAAAACTGGGCTTGTACTGAGAACTGCAGTCATGTGGCCTCAGTCTTTCTTGTATAATATATATCAGGTTATAGCTGTTGTGTAGAAACAATTGTTGAAAGTAGAGAGCAGTGAGGAGAGGAATTGGTGTGCTGAACTCTCTGGGAAGGGCTTCCATCTGACACACAGCAAATACTGCTCATGGCTCTTCCATAACTCAGTGAGCACAATTGGGTTTCTGTAATTTTCCACAACCAAACTGGGCTTCCCCAGGTCAATGGCCCGGATGTATAGAATCGTCAAGACAAAGCACAGAAAAAAACTCACAATAACCTGTGTGATTGAAAGTGTAATGTAGAAATAACCCTAAAAGCCATTCCTTGTAGAAAGTCACCTTTGGAAAGTACTAAAATCACTGATCATTAATAATGAGACCTACATTGCAAATTAGGTTATTTTAAATCCATCAAACAACTTTCCCAATCAAAAGAAAAAAATGACATATAGTCATGGTCGTGTTTTCTATCTTTATATAAGTTATTAATTTGTATACTTAAAAAAAAATTGAGTCTGCTCATAGGAACACTTTATATTCTCTCAGGCTTAAAAGTGCTCTAGCCATGGCCTGCTAACTCTTATGGCCATGAAGAATGCATGTCTTGGTTATAAATGGTATCCACTTTAGCTTCATAGCTTAGAGCTGAATAAACACAGACTCACTGAATTGTACTCAATGACTCTATTTATACTGTATTTTGTTAGCATCTGACATAAATCAAGCGTGATTTGATTGACTATACCTAAAGTAGAGCTGGAATAAAATAATGAGGGCGTTTGTTAGCTGAGCTGCCAGTCTTTAGTAGTAATGACATTTAACGTAATAGGTAGCAGGTAGGTTAAAATCTGCTTTTTATTTGTTGTACATACATTTTATAAAAAGAAAGATGTAGTAAGGCCCAAGGTGCAATTTTTCACACCACCTCTCCAGATAGAAAGCTAATTAAAAACAAGGCAAAAAACTGATCATGAATGAATGCATTGGCCATTGTTTAGTGTTATACAGAACTGTACAAAAAAGATCATTAAATTCCATTCATCACTTTGGCTTTAAATTGATGCAAAAGACTTGTACTTCTGTGCATAAGGTAGAGCCTAAGTAGGAAGGGTATTAAATCAGTTTGAGGGCCTTGGGAAAGAAAATATTTAGTAAGAGAAGTAATAAAGTGCAGGATATGATAACATTGCTGTAAGGAGTGTTGGCTCATTTGTTTTAAACATGAGTCTGAAAGGGCAAGATGGAGGTAGTATAACTGTTAATACTAAAATACAGAGGGTTTGAAATTTTCATTGGAGGTATTTGGTGCCACAGCAATAACCAAATGCGTTTTTATCATCTTCAAATCAGAAGTCTGTGTTAAAGAAGTCTTGTGGTATAAATTTTAGAACTAAAACCTTATAAAACTGTAAACATGTACTTCAGAACTTAATTTTTTGGATTTTGTGTGGCTACAGATTAATTTTTTTTTTTAATATATGAAACTTTAAACTTCTCTTTTGAAAGCTTCTCTAAGTATCAGGTGGAACAACTGAACAGTGTGAGAGCAAGTGCACCTGGATACTAATTAACTGATTTGCGTGAAGCTATTTTCTACAGGCATTGAGAGGATGCAATCATTATGGTCATAAAAATTGACTTCTGTTTGTTACATGCACTTCTACTGGAGTCATAAAAATTATTCTTGGCTCTCGTGTGCATGTAGCTACACAATGTTATTAACACTGCCACTTGCACTTTGTCATAAAATGCTAATTGCTTATTGACCAGGGCACAGAATTTGGGCAAAAAGTATATCTAATACAAATAATGAAGTCTGGAAACCATCCCAGCTCGTCTAACAACAAAAGTATGGTTCAAATCTTGAAAATAAGTCCTGTGACCCAGACCTGTATCCCACACCAGAGTGGGTCACAGAGGGCACTGTTTGCACAGCTTCATACTCGAGCAGGATCAGGACAACCCTTGGGTAAACATGATGAAGTATTAGGAAGAAATTCTTTACTATAAGGGTGCTGAGGCGATGGAACAGGTTGCCCAGAGAAACTGTGGCTGCCCCATTCCTGGAAGTGTTCACGACCAGATTGCACAGGGGTTGGAGCAACCATCTCTAGTGGAAGGTGTCCCTGCGCATGGCAGGAGCTGGAACTGGATGAGCTTTAAGGTCCCTTCCAACCCAAACCATTTTCTGATTTCTCTGAGTCTCAATATGGCCCTATAGAAAACAGACCTAGAAGGGTCAAACAGCTGAGCAAGCTGGATTCATGTTTCTCCTGATGAACTTCTTTTGTATTAATAAATACAAGGCCTGCTCTGTCCATGGCCCCCCTTTGAATGCTGGTGCTCCAGGAGGGATCCAACAGGCAATGAGAACACACGAGAGAGCTGGCCACAGCCCTGATGCTGTGTGCTAGGAAACATTTATTGAAAACATTAGCCATTTGGCACAACGTGTTCCATTTCAGTAAGTAAATAACTCAGTTTTGAGATGATTTAATGAGCCAGCTGCCTGAGGAAAGCCTGAGCAACGCCCAAAGATGGTTCTGACTCCATTGGAGGCAGAGATCTCTCCGGATTCAGGGAGATGATGGAAGGAGAGCAACTTTGGTCCTTAAAGCTGCTTTTCATTGTGGACTGCTTTTTATTATGGCTACGGGAAGGTGAACTAATTATTGCCTGTCTAATCAGCCAATTTCAGCATACTCAGCAATAGATTGAGCAGCAGCACCTGACCACTGAAAACGAGAAAAAAAGCATAGAAACCTGTTGCCATGCTTTTCAATTCAGTGCCTGCATAACTTTGCTGTGAGCTGCTTCTCAAGCAATTTGAAAGACTTTGATGATAGAAGTATCTAGCAGGAAGCAAAGAGCTCTTGACTGAATCCTTTCACAAACATGTTTTTAATTCAACCTCCTCTGACAATCTAACTTCTCATACACAGCACTGTAAAGCCTGTTTCACAGTCTCTAAGAGGTTAAAAACAAGTGTTACAGGGATTTACTTGCTTGTTTAGATCAAGGTATCAAGGGTGATATATAGTGCTGGGGTTCTTTGGGTAGTAATATAGTAGATTCTGAAGTTTATAACTTAAATTAATTCTTTGGGATGTCCAGCTTGGTACTAGCTCAGGAGAGTGTTTCAGAGCTGGCTATACTGCAGACAGTAGCATATCACCTGTACAATGGTCCTAAAAAGCCATGATTTCAAAAATGTATTCTAAAGTTAGAATCTGTTTCAAGACCTGACTGGCACAAGCTGATTTTTATTGGCTGAATGTCTTCCTTGTTTCCTTGAAGTTGCCAGAACTGGATCAGGATGTGATAGACACCAGGAAAATCTGATGCATGGAAACAATGGAAGAGATCATGAAATGCACCTTTCTGTGTGCTGTTTTGCTTTTATCTAAAAATAAGTCTAGATGAATGACCAATTGGCTTCGTGGTTATGGTGAAGCAGTGAGCAACACAACAGGGACCCTGGGAGGGCTGGCCCAGCAAAAAAACCCAGGAAATGCTTTCCTGAGTTTGAATGGAAAGGGCTCATGCTAATAACTCAGGGCTCAGGTGAGATTTTGGTCTCAGGAGACTTAGCTACATGGCCCTTGCAATTTTATCGCGGTTCTCCACTGTTCTGTTTGTTTCTCTAAGGTCTAAGTTTTCACGGCAGAATTCTGATTTGGGGGTGTTGACCTTTTTTTTCTGATTTCAGCTGTATCTAGAAAGCCCGTTCTTTAGCCCAGGTTGCTCTTCTCCTAACGTGTAGCAAGATGTTTCAAGTTAAATGTTGTGTCAGCTTTTTAACTTCAGATGGACACCTAAAGTGCTTTATGAAATTCAGTGTATAAAGTACCAGTAGCTGCTGTTTAAGAAATTTATTTGATTTCATCTAAGACTGAATTTGCCAAGCCTTGTAGAGTTGCATGTGTTTAAAACACACACATTTGATTGAGAATTTGGTATCCTACTCTTTTAGGTAGTTTTGAAAATCTCAGCCTAAATTTTGCTTGGAATTCCTTGATATTTCCCTCAAGAAAATCTATCCATCACTGATTTATAGGGTAAAATGGTTCTCAAAGCTGTGTGGTAAAATTCACCATTGATATTATATTCTCCCGACCTGCATGCAAAGCAGTGGTCTTTCTCTTTGCTTTATTTTTCCTGTTTGCTGTTTCCTTTTTGTGGTGCATTTACCTCAGTGGTTATTACCATGGTGTTCAAGTCAATAGAATGTCCAGTGCCCTGTGTAATATAGTCCTAATTTTTTCACCCACAGGCTTTGATTTTGATCTGGGCACTTCCACCACAAACCTGTACTTCATAATTAAAATCTTCACATTTTTTGCACAAGGTCCCTGTTTTCCTTCCTGATGCACTCAGGCACTGTGAATTGTTCCCTGAAGCCAAATCTATACTTTTTATTGTTATGTGAATATACTGCTCATACCAGATATTACACTTTTGCTTCCTATTCAATAAATATCTGTGGCATTCAGCTCAGGAATGGGTATTAGTCTGTCAGAACACTAATTTATGATGAGAATAATGTAATATCAATAGGTTTATGGAACAGAAATGTGTAAATACCAAGTTTAATCAGTGGCTCTTCAGTGAGTTAAATTCTAAACAAAAATTCCCTTTCAAACTTTAGCAAGGGCTGTTTTATCTCTTGTTTCAAAGCTGAAATGTGAGGTGATTTGTGAACTTAGAAGATGAATTTTGAAATTTTTCCTTCTGCCTTTTGTGACAAAATATAACCTATCAGGTTACTGAGGATGAGAACATTTCAGTTACTTCATTGGGATATAGCTCAATATTAACTTTCTGGTCTGCCGTCTTACTGAACAATGCCTGTTCCACTGACAGTTCATTTAGATATTGTCATGGTGTTGGAAGCTTTAAAGGGGTTAATGAGGTATTTATTCCATTATTGTTATTGGAAATTACAGTGTCTAGAACACTTACACAAGAAGATTAAAGATAGATGCTTTAGACCACTTTCTATAGTCTGATAGGCCATTATTTTCTGGTTCATAACACAAAATAGTACTTTTCATCAAGGAGCTCATATTCTCTAGATGATTCAAAAATTCACAGACCAAAACCAATGTGAAATATTAAGTTCCTAATACTTTTTAAACACCAAACAAGTTACAATGCAAATGTTTTCATCAAACAAGGTGAAACTGTCACACACATTTCTCTCTGTGAAGTCTGACAATGAAAAGGGTGCCTTGAGAAATGGGGGTAAACCTCCCCTAGCCTAGCTTCTCGTTACATCTTAACAGATATGGCAAAGACTGCTGCTTATGATGGTTTGAATTATTTTGCACAGGATTTAAAACTTTCTTGCTTCCCTAATCTCCAATGGGAAGACAGCAAGTCTAGTTTTGCTATTTTAACGTCATTCCTTGAGGTGATGAGCAACCATTTCCCACTGGAAGAACAGCAGATGTTGTCCATGAGTTCGGTGGTGTGTCTGAGGCATTTGGGATCCTGTTGATGTATGTCTTATTAATAGCATGAAAGTGCCAGCTGTAGTTTTTCAGTCCTGAGAGCCCAGAAACATCTCATAGCCCTTCAGCCTGCTGGTTATGCAAGGTAGTGATGGAGCAACCAGAGATCTGTAAGGGCTTTCTTGATAGTTGAGAATTAGTAGAGCCAATCTTTGCAAGCTTTCACGCTCCCCTCATGTACTGTAAAATGAATGATGCAACCAGTTGTTTTACTGGATGACAGGTAGTGCCTGGTAACAAGATCCTGAGCACATGTCTAACAGTAGCTGAAGAGAGGGACATCTGGGAACAAGCACATCCTTACCCTTGCCGATAATCAGGAGTCATATTGACATGATACTGGGAACTTACTCTGGGTGATCCTGTTGAATTGGTGACCCTTCTTTGAACTACTTGACCCTGCTTGGAGGCAGAGGATTGGGCAGGATCAGCTCCAGTAGTCCCTTCTAACTCAACCATGCCATAAGTCTGCAAAGTGCCCTTGAAGGCTCTCATGCTCCTTTGCATCCTAGGGTGCACAAGGTTGAGCAAGAGAGACACAGAAATCTCAGGTCTTCTCCTTGCAGCTCCTTTCACAGGGCAGCACATGTGTGTAAAGCAGATGTCTGCCCAGCTGTGCTGAAAACCATGTGGCCCTTCTCCTGACAGTGGGATTTATTTCCTACACTGTTTGTTGTGAAGTAGTAAGTATGGCAGTGTTTAATTCCCTGCTTTCTCTTTGCCTGGATACGTTTAAGAGCTGCACAGTCCATAGTGGATGTTATCTGTATTGCACTGCCGTAGGAGCAGCACCTCAGTGTCACGCAGGATGTCTCTGACTGAGCACATGGGTTGGTCTAGGACTTGTCAGTTTGATGTCTTCACCTCTAGAGCATCCTTCTCTCTTTGACTTGGCAGTTTCTTCCTAGATACTCACATGCAACACCCTATAGTTAATAATAAAAAAAATCAACCTGTTAGAAAGAAACTTTGGTGCATCACAGATTAGAAAACAGACCTTGCTTTAGAGGGGAGATTTAGTCAGCATTTAGTTTACATGACAAGCTTTACAGTAAACCATGGGAAAGACAGCAAGATAACAGGCTGCAAAACAATACGGTCTAGAGCCAAGATGTGTTGGGAGATATTCACGTAGCAGAAAACAACTTCACTGTAACAGAAGTGAGTTTTATTTTCATACTGCAGTACAATGCATAATCTTAGCATCTTGAATATTATTTCTTAAAAAGAAAAGTTCAACTGAGAAAGTTCGTGTTTAAAAACAGAAAAATAGAAAAAATCCCCAAACCGTTTCTGGATTTGGGTGTTGGGTATTTTTTTTTTCCATTTGTGGAGATAAGTTATAAATCAGACAAAAAAAAAAAAACAACAAAAAACAAAAACAAAAAAAACCCGAGTATTTATAGCTGATACACAGCTAGCAATACCAGTTTCTACTGGCCAGTACATCTGTGTGACTATTTCATCTTCCATGGTAACTTAAACACAAGAAAAAAGCCTTTACAGTTCAGGGCACTGCTGCCTGGCCAGAGATTGAGTGGGTTTGTAATAATTCATAGACCTTTCACTTTCATTTCTCTAGTGCTGAGGAATTACACTCTGCTATTAAAATGGTATGTGAATTTCTTGCTAGAATGTATATATTCTACCTGCTCAAACAGATAAACAGAGCATCGTGAAGAACAGGTTGCTCTTAATAGCAGATATTCTAAAGAATCCAGACAGCTTGAAAGTGAATAACAATGTGTTTCCTCTCATTCAGTGGCTGCTTTTCACGTAGAATCCCTTAAAGGATATAGGGTGGCAAGCACTATTTATCTTCCTTGGCACTAGCCACTTGTGTTTTTCCTTTAGTGCTAATCGAGAGCAAGAATGTCTTGTAGTGGAGCACAGATCTGAAACTCTTGAGTGGTTGTAAGGTTGGATAATGCGTTGAGCCAGATCTGTGTATAAAAGGCTTTAGAATGTCCCAGGTGGAGAGTCCTCAGCAACAAGTGGGCACAAGTGAGCAGTTCAGGGGAGGTTAGAATATACTCAGCTATTCATTGGTGTCAGTTTTAACAGTTTTTCCCACAATTACAGTACCTGGAGCGCAAGGAACCCTGACGTGGAGAGCTTGGTAGAGCTCTTTGGAATTTCCAGTGCTCCTTCCTTTCCAGGGTCAGAACTCCACATAATGGTTTTACTTTTTATTTTCAGAATTTATTGATTTCCCTGCTTGCCTGACAGGAGCCTGGAGGAGAAAGTGTTTCTGCTGGGAATTTTATTCTTAATGGTAGACAGTGCTTGTCTGAGACTTCCAGCTATAAAGGAAAACGCTTCTATGAAAGATAACTGGAAGAAGTCAGGCTGGAGAGGTTCCGGGGAGGAGGTGATGCGTGTCTGTTGGTTTCCCTGCTATATGTGGGCTTTGACTGGTTTGCATGTCTGTGATTGCAGCAAACTGTAGACCCAGTACATGGGTCTCAGAAGGAAGGAGAATGTTGTAGACTCAACAGCCAGGAAGAATAATCAGGATCAGATCATGCCAAAATACAGGTTGAACTTTCAGGCTATTTCCAGAAAAATATCATGGCTGTAATTCCCCAATTTAAACTCAAAGTAAAAGAAGAACCTGAAAGGTAGTAGCCTGTCTCTGAGATGTTTCACTCCTCAAGTGAGGCATGGAGTCAACTAAAAGGAAATAATCAAAAAGTACATTCCTTGGTCTTTGCCTCTTCAGACTCCAGTTTCTCCATCAGTGGGCATAGCCTTATATTCTCAGGGTTCCATAAGGGGTTATAAAATGTTGGCCTTGAACCTTCACAAAAAATCCCAACAGCAAAGCTTTGTGCAGAATGGGGAATGTAATTCACTGATGTCCACAATATAAGCTGAGATTTGCGCATGCCAAGAACCACGCACGTTCCCAATAACACTGTCATGCTCTTATTGTCATCCTTATAAACTTTCAGACAAGTCTGCAAAATATCTGTTCATTCAGTATTTTCTTTTTTTCCTTAAACCCTAACTCTTGCCCTTGCATTTTGCAGACTGATAAGTGTCCTGACACGGCAGAACCCGGGGTAGATTGTATCAGCCCTTATTCTCTCCCTTGCAGGTGTAGCCTTGCAATATGTGACATGTCATTCATAATAGGCGCAGGAGTGTAAAATACAGAATACCAGTCTTTTGTTACTGGATGGCAAATACAGGTCAATTTTTAAATTGATTTTGGGAGAGGGAGGAAAGAGAAGAAATGGGTATTTATTAATTTCTGCTGCTAGTAAAACACTTCCAAATTTATTAAAATGCCTATCTTTGGAGCCCAGGCTCAGCCTCTGTCTCAGGCCAGTGAAACTGCACTGGTTCCCACAAGTAGAGCATCAGCCTTCTGAACGTGCAAATTGTAAATTCCAGTAAAAAGAATGGAGAATAAATATTGCTCTGTGGGCTGGCAGCATATAAGGACCATTTCTCTGTTCATGTCATCTCATGTCCATAAGGACCAACTCTGATGAAGGTAACTTAGCTTAACAGAGTTACATTAACTTAAAAGTATTTTGAAAGAAAGAGGGCTTGATTCGGACAGGGAATTGCTTGAAGGAGTCCAGCGCAGAGCCACAAAGATGATTAAGGGAGTGGAACATCTCCCTTATGAGGAGAGGCTGAGGGAGCTGGGTCTCTTTAGCTTGCAAAAGAGGAGACTGAGGGGTGACCTCATCAATGTTTACAAATATGTAAAGGGTAGGTGTCAGGATGATGGAGCTAGGCTTTTTTCAGTGATATCCAGTGATAGGACAAGGGGCAATGGGTGTAAACTGGAGCATAGGAAGTTCCACGTTAACATCAGGGAGAACTTCTTTACTGTAAGAGTGACAGAGCACTGGAACAGGTTGCCCAGGGGGGTTGTGGAGTCTCCTACACTGGAGATATTCAAGGCCCGCCTGGACAAGTTCCTGTGTGATGTACTGTAGGTTACCCTGCTCTTGCAGGGGGGTTGGACTAGATGATCTTTTGAGGTCCCTTCCAACCCTTGGGATTCTGTGATTCTGATATGTTAAGCTCCTACAGATGAAATTATCCCACCCTGTGTCTTTGCAGTTACTCTAATGTGTACAGTTGTCACTAGTTACTCTAAGGCTAGTTACTAAATTTTACTGTCATAAATCAAGAGTCTTTCAGGTCAGTGGTGCTAAAGGAGCCCCAGCATGTTGTAAATGAAAGAAGGCCCATGAGCAGTTCAGCCTAACAGGAAAATGAATGGTGCTAGTTCAAAAATGATTCAAGTTGTACTTGGGATTGGTTTTATCTATGTGGTATTTCAGATGGGTCTTCAGTTAGACCATATTGTTCTAGGTTTACTAATGTTGTACAATTTGGCTATAGTTCTGTTTTTCTGACTACGTGTGTAACTTATGACTTAATAATATTTTGGTCTGATTTGTGTGCTGGGAAAACTTTGTATCTGGTTTATCTAATAATTTCTGAATGCTTAGCTGCCTTGTGTATATAATTGCTATGTTTGCAGTTGCAAATCAGACTTTGCCAATTAGGATTACTGGGAAGAAATCCTTTTGGCTGCAGCATGCAAATAAGTGATGGAGTGGTCAATGCTGAAAGCCTGTGCAAGTGAATGTTACAGTCTGTGAGAGCTGGAAAATACTTTTATTTCCATAACATGCAAAAGAAAATGCCACAATGATATTAATCATTAAGAAAATAATTTAAGTCCTTGTTTTGTTAGAACATAGCGCTACATGTCTTGTGTAGAATAGTCACTCATTTAGTTAAGTAGGAATGAAATTCTTCATCTGGATTAAACAATACTATTTCTACACTGATGTGTATCTTTCTGGCAATATAGAATCATAGAATAGTGAGGGTTGGAAAGGACCTCAAGATCGTCTAGTTCCAACCCCCCTGCCATGGACAGGGACACCTCACACTAAACCATCCCACCCAAGGCTTAATCCAACCTGGCCTTGAACATCGCCAGTGATGGAGCACTCACAACCCCCCTGGGCAACCCATTCCAGTGTCTCACCACCCTAACAGGAAAGAGTTTCCTCCTTATATCCAGTCTAAACTTCCCCTGTTTAAGTTTTAACCCGTTACCGCTTGTCCTGTTTGATTTATTATTTTTTTTCACTTTCTAAATATTTAGACATGGAACCTTTCACAGCAGAGTTGTACATTTGAAAGAGCTGGGTTTTACCAGTGATAATTTTTAATTACTTTGTTCACTTTTTATTGTATTTTATTGCCTAATAAATACCTGAAAAAGAAAAGGAGGTCTCTGCAGAATCCGTGTACAGAAATGCATTCCGAAAGGCAAGAGGGGGCTGAGGCTGGAGTTTGTGGTCCCTGTGAAATGATTTGCAGTTCTTTTGAAATCTTCACAATTTACACTTGAGGGCATTGATTTTTGTGAGTGCTGGGTCATGGCCAGTTTTCCATGGCTGGCAAATCATGTGTCTCAAGAACTCAGTATTGAGCATTTTGCTTTGAAAGGACCAACCCAAGTGCAACCATGAGCAGTTACTGTTCTGCTCACTGTGTTGTATCATGGCTGTTCGATTCTGAATGTGTGTCCTGGTTTGAGCAGCAGCAGTCAGTTTTCTCCTTCTTAGTAGCTGCTGCAGTGCTGTGTTTTGATCTTTTGGCCTGGGAACAGTGCTGATAACGCCGATGTTTTCAGTTGATGCTCGAATGTTTGGTCTGGCCAAGGACTTTGTGAGCCTCATGCTCTGCCAGGGAGGAGGGGAGGCTGGGAGGAAGCAGAGACAGGACACCTGACCCGAACTAGCCGAAGAGATATTCCATACCACAGCACGTCATGCCCAGGATGTAACTTAGAAGGACCCGGAAGGGGTAGAGGGACTGCAGGGTTGGAGGAGGTATCGGTCGGTGCTTGGCTGGGGGGAGTGGGGTGAGTTATTGGTCGGCTGGTGTTGAGGTGTTGTATTCTTTCCTCTTGTTATTTCCTTTAGCACTATTATTATTGGTGGTAGCAGTAGTGATTTGTGTTATACCTTACTTACTAAACTGTTCTTATCTCAACCCGTGGGAGTTGCATTCTTTTTGATTCTCCTCTCCGTCCCTCCAGAAGCAGGGGGAGGGCAAGAAGTGGGGAGAGTGAGTGGACGAGGTTTGTGGTTGGGTTTAAACCACGACAATGTGGAAAGAAGTTTAAGATTTTTGATACTATTCCTTGAGATGTTATTTATGTCACGTATTCCACCCCAAACTTAACTCTGTGATTATCACAGAAGAAACAAAACTACAAAGTACCCTCTGATTTCCTTAGACTTATTCCCCAGGCCATGGCTGAAGCACATTAGTGTGATGACAGGAATTTCATGACTGTATCATTAAAAACTCAAAACTAATGATAATGGGTATCAGAATACTTGAAGTAGTCTTTCTGGTTTAAAAAAAAAATTATTAAACTCATCTTTAGGCAAAATATCTATTTAAAAAAAGAATCTGAAAGAAAATTGGTCTTGATTCCTTGTAACATGAAAGAATTATGATAATTTCTTTCCCTCCTACTAGTATGCAATCAAACACGAGTTACAGGATCCGTAACAAAATTATTCTGCTTTTAGCTGCTGGCATACTTCACCCCAACCAGAGCTTATAAGGCAAGCATTCTTGACCTATTTTCTGTGGTTTGCTAGGTTTTCAAGAATGAAAGACAGGAGCCGGAGTGGCTGGACCAAAAACTCATGGAAAGCAATAAGTGATCTCAATCGGCTATGTGCAGTGGAGAATCAGCTGTGAACAACTTTAAGACACCCTAGTCTCCAAGCTATGCATGATTTATGGGGGTACCTAACCCTAAGAGCAATGTGAGCAGACCACTGCAGTGATTAAATCCTATTTGAATGTTTTGTTAGGATAGTTCATGACAGGACAAAGGGCTCCTTATTCCCTTGCGACAACATCTCACACACAGCCTTCCTCCCTTGGCTTTCTCTCTACTAATCACCCCTAAAAGCTAAATAACAGAGGTTTCTGAAAAGCCTGAAGGAGGGGTCCTAAGGCAAATGGTTAATGCCTGATCTCCCAGACACAGGGCTAATTAACTGAATCTTTAAAACATCATGATGGGGATTTTCTGCATGCAGGTATTATCAATTATCCCATGAATTCAAGAGCTGCAATTTCCGGTAATTAACACCACGTATTCATTGCAGAGGAGAGGACTGTACATAGCTGCAGCAGATGTGAAATTCTTAGGTTAAACTGTACCTTTGAATAAAAGAGATCCATACATTGAGGATCAAGACAAAGAAGTGAAACATTCTCTGTGCTTGATACACAGAGAGAGCAAGTGATAAGGATATAGGGAATACAACAGCCAAATACATTACCCTTCTAAACTGGCATCTGCACACTTCTGCACCCGTTTGCACACGTAGTGCCATCAGACACATTTTCTGTCTTGGAGAATATAGGCAGTCATCAATGTTATGAGCTGCCAGCTTCACAGGGGATGGGGGAAAGTTGTCATGCCCACGTTGTCCTAAATTTTAGTTTAACTTGGTGAGAATGGGTGCGGGTACCACTGAAGGCTGCTTGTGTTGGAAATGACAGATTAGCTGTGTTTGTGTGCTGCTAAAAGCTAACACACATCCTTGGCCATGGGGCACTGGAAAGCTGAACTTATTCTGGGACTCAGTTTTCAGACTTAGGGAGCTTCAAGTGAAATTTTTGAATGTGTGGCTAAGGCTTGATGCCAGTCTGGTTAGTGAATCAGCACAAAATAGGTATTTGGAGGACTATGGATTTAGGCGCTTATAGGCAACCAGCTGTAAAGATTAGGCCCTGGGCTCAAACATGGAGACAAATTATTCAGCAAGGGATCTGTTGATTTTCAAAAGAGTAACAAGCTTTCTCTTCTTCACATCTCTTATTCAGCTGAAACCTCAGGCACAGCTAATGGGCTTCCCAATGTTCGTGGCCGAAGGGAACTTTCCTGTGCAGCACTTGTAAAACAGAGGTAAGAAACAAATTAGTACATTTTTGTTAATCTATTATGGTGCAAAATTCATAAAGAGGGATTAAAAGTACAGGATGTGCAAAACCTGCACACTCAGCAGTAAAATCACATTTAAGTTTTCATGAGAAATTTCAGGTTTGGTGGTGGTGTTTTTGAAAGATAGAAGAGTTGATTCCAGATTATTCTACCAGTAGAATATTTTCTGTCCATGCGAAAAACCCTGCAAACCCTGCTAAGTGATATTAAAGGACTGATAACACAAAGTGGTCATTCTGCACTGACAACGGCCCTACAGAAGTTTGGATGATCACATAGTTGTCAGTTTTGCTATTCAGAAGCATATATCTTTCAGGCAAGGTAGGCTGAAAGCAAGGTAGCATGGCCTCAAGCTGCACCATGACGCCACCATGAATGATGTCTTCTTATTGACCTGAACTGATTATTCAGAGAGATTCTTGTTATGCTTAAACCCTAAGACCTAACATCACCGGGCAGACAGTCAGTGTTTTAAATCTTAACAGGTGGTACAGTTTAGACCAGCCAAAAAAAAAAATCTTTGAAATACATTCACTGTAAACTGTCACAAATTTATGATTCAATGAATCACTTTTTCCATCAGGCCCTCTTGTTTTATCCTCTGAGACATTTAAATAGCACCCCAGTGCAAATGTTACCTGGAACCTATAAGTTGGGTATTCTTTTGCTAAAAGTGAAGTCATAAAATTGTTCTTCCATTTCACTTAGCATCTTTACTTCTAGATTGTGGCTTGTGCCAATTCTGTCAGTTATTAAAGTCAGCAATTTTTTCATTGTGGCAGCTCCTAAAGACGCTATCCACTATCTGGGACTGGATCTTTGTTGCGCTATGGACCATAGCCATATAGAGAAGACTGAAGTACTAAAAATCAGAAATGTGTTTAATTCATGTTTTCAATTAGGGCTCTACAGGTTTTTATTCCATTTGCTCTTACTCAGTTCCCTTTTCTGTATTTCCTTCTTTCTTTACATAGAATCATAGAACAGTTAGGTTTGGAAAGGACTTTAAGATACACACTTTATGCATGTATGCAATCAGAAGTGAGCAGCAGAATGATGACAGTAATTTCTTTGTCTCTTGAGAAAGACATATTAAATAATTTTCTGGTATTTTCCTTCGTTTGTCTCTGTCTCTTCTCTCTGCAAAGTAAATGGGAGGAAAGAGTTGGGGATTTTTCTTTTGTGTTTGTTTTTGTCCCTTAAGTCAGCTTGGGGCATTTTTGGTGTTTATTTCCATGCATAAAGGTATGATCAGCGCATCCCTGATAAACCCGTTAGCTCTGCTCATGTGCAATTTTAGTTCCTTGCACCCTGTTAACACAGACTCTTAGTGCAGCTGGTGAGTTTTAAAATCATCTTGGAGTGCTTCACTGGACTGAGGAAATAATTAATTGAAGGCTCTCAACGCGTGCTAAGTAGCTCGGTTGAGTCTGAAGATCTGAACAATTGCTTTGTTTTTTCCTTTCCTTATCACCATTAGCCATTTTCACTGGATAGAGATACAAAATAACTAGCCTTTACAGTGAGCCATTAAACTGTCATTTGAGCAACTGTGCATGAAGAGGCATCAGATAACGGTCAGTGCTGGAGTAGAACAGGGTTTGTGAATCATAGCTGTCTGCAGTGTACTTAAATCACATTCACCACTGGAGCAGTCAAGGGTTTCATTAAAGGGAGAAGCATTCATCTAGAGAAATATATCCAAAAAATGAGAGTAAATAAAAGCCTTACATTTTTCTCTATTTCTCTTCATGTTTTATTTACCACAGTGGGGGCTTAACAAGGTAGCAAATGTAAAGAGCAGTGAGATAGCCATGCAGAAGAGGAGTCTGAAAATGAACATTGTGACATTTTAAAAGAGATGTTCCACACTGGGGCAGATTTAGGGATTTTTGTATTTACACGGCACTTAGGGGGATGGTGGAGGGGAAGCTGCGAATGTATTTCAGTAAGGAAAGTGCAAAACTGATAAAAACCCCTTCTATCCCTGCAAAGGCGCGCATCTGGCAAGAGGAAGTGATTTCTGTAGCAAAATTGGATTTCTCTACCACTTATAAAGCATGCATATAATAATATTATTAATGTTAATTAATTATGTGATGCTGTTTATGTGGTGCTAATTACATCACACAGAAAAACTGCAGTCTTTGCTCTCAAAAAGCTTGCAGTTTAAATAATGAAGGTCTCTGCAAGTGAACAAAACCCAGAAGGCACTATCGGGGCTTAGGGAGAGGGAAAGGGGCAAAGGGCCAGGAGGCTACAGCAGCACAACCATGTGGCTTCTCCAGTGTGTCTCTGATACTTGTGATCTGAGTCTTTTAATGATCTAAAAAAAGAGGGTGCCAAGGGTATGGGGTTTGAAATGGGTGACAGAGAAGAAAAGTGTTTGCACACAGAGGGCGAGGGGCAGAGAGCCTGGATCTGAATTATATGATGGTGAAAGTGCAAAGAGCCTGGGGTAAGGAATAAAGCAGAAACGGGCGTACAGCATGCGGGAGACCTAGACCTGCCTGAAATCTGCATGCTGAATGCAAGTGTGCCTTCTTCTGTCACTTTCCTTTCGCATTTCCTTGGCAAGGTTTTTATCCCTAGCAAAAAGCACCTTGAGCCAGTGGGAACAGCCTCCTCAAAGAGAGAAATTCATGAGACACTGCTCTTTCAGTGCAGAAATGTAGTTCTTCCTGAGAAATGGTGGAGGATAATTAATCCATCCAGTGATGACTCCTCAGAGCAGGTCACTCCTGCTGGCCCAGCAACATTGGCCAGATTTTCCTCTTTTCTAGTTGGAAGCAGTCATTGACTGCCCCTAATCTGCTTGTCAGGGAAGAGGAATCCTCTCTCCTTCTGCCACAGTCAGACATTTCACCTCCTCAGAGAACCCATCCCTGTTATCACCGCTCTGCAAGGGGAGGGGAAGATGCTCTGCATCTGCTCTTTCCCTGCGCAAGCACAACAGGAAGTAAGATTTATCCTCCAGGCCTCACATTCTGTCCTCTGTAATGCAATTACCAGATGCTGGGCTTTATACAGCAGTCTCTTAAATATCTATAAACTGAAGGCCAGAAATCGTATCACAAGCCTTCTCTGAGCCACTTGGACCACATACTTTTTTTCTGTGTGTTTTGTATAGTCATTGGTGCAAGGTGGTTATAAAATGATGCTGAATTGAGGATTGCAGGGCTTCATTCTGCTTTGCATAGCTTTGGGTGAGGCAAACTCACAAGAAAATTCTGGCCCTGGGGTTTAATGTCATCTCAGTCAATTTGGGTCCATGGACCTATCTATCAGTTTGGTGGCTAAACTCTCCACTGTTATAAAATGACTCGAATAGTTCAACTGAAACCCTGGAGTTGCAAAAATAATTAGTTTCACATTATGTTACTTTTGTTACTTAGTTCTGTGTCTGCATAGGACCCTCTGCCTTCATCCAGCCTTAGTGTTCAACATATAAACTATATGGTCATCTTTACAGGCTTTTGCTGTGTGAGCACAGCCACACGCCTAACTGCCTGCTTGCACATCCTATGGGCAGCAGTGCTGCGGCAGACTGCTTCTCTTTGTGCATTTTGCTCCTCAGCACATACATCTCTGCTCATGCTGTATTTATCCTTGGCATATAGGTTGATTGGTGTGCATCACACTGCACAGGAAGAAGCTGCAGACAGGCATTGGTCAGTGGAAGCTGTGGTGAAGGGTTTGATCTTGCAGGCAGGAGGGGTCTGGCAGCAAAGCCTGGCTGAAATCTGGGCAATGGTGCAAATGTGCTCTCAGACCCACTTACAGAATCTGGGTCTGCATCTTTGTAAGAGCAGATACCATACGCATGGCATACTCTGTGATGGAAAATGTGGCCATGGCTGCGGTGGCCCAGCAGTGCATAACTGAGCTCAGGCAGTCAGAATAGGGGGTGAGCTTCCTCTGAGCTTTGGCTTTCCTTTGAAACAAAATAAAGAGTTCTCAAGGTCTGTTTTTTATTAAAGAACTAAGGAAAGTCAAGGATACAATTTATGAAAATTAACATTAGAGGCAGTGTATTCAGTAATCTAACCAGGGAATACGTCCATCATATTTGGAGGTCAAACTCCCTGCACTTGAGAACTAAACCCTTGTGGTTGCAAACTGGGCCAAAAATTTCACCCTGAAACTAAGATTCCTTTTTGCCTCATCTTCTTGCATCAAATGTTGTCAGTTAGTGTGTTTCTTTCTGTTCCAGTGCACAGCCCTAGCTCTACTCTGCAGCATTTCAGGGCTTTAACATTGTAAAATATAGGCTCAAACATGATCTTTTTCCATAGGAATGTGTTAAACAGGCCATGAAAAGCCAGCATGATCAAAAGATGTCCTACAAAGTATTGATATTTCACTGCTTCTTACCTTGAGCTTCTCCAGTAATTCACCATATCAGAAATACAATATTTGTAAGTTCTTTTTCATAAGGGTCTTTATGGGTTTGGAAATTTAAACACCGCGAAGCTGAAGCTGAATTGGAAACCAAAAGTCTCTAAGCTTGTACATCTGAGAAAAAAAAAAATTCAATTAAGTGGGATTTTAGCTGTTTCAATAAAATTGGACTCTCCCTTTTCAAGATAAGGGTCCTATAGAGCTGCAGCAACCTTTATGTGGCAGGAATATCCACTTCTACTAAATGTATAATCCTAGCTCAGGATACAATACACACAACAGGAAATCAATGTATAGTAGAATCAATTTGAAAATATAAAATAAACTAATATATGAGTGGAAAATTGACTTCCTATGGATTAAAAGCAGCACAAATGGTAGAAAAATCTGGCTTTTTAACAGGATGAGGTGGGTGGTAATAATAATGCAACTGATTAACTAGCTGGACTCAAGCTGCTGTGTGTGCACATAGATTTTTTTTCTCCTTTGGTAAAAGGATTCAAAGAGGAAATAATTTATTGGTGCACTTTGCTCAGTGTTTGTCATTGAAAGGGTGCAAAGTGTGTACAGCACCATGAAAAAAGGAGAAAAGTAAAAGATACAGAATGTGCTATTTAAAATATCAGCACCATAAACAGTGTAGGATTACTGCAGCAATCCCATTATAGCTGTAGGGATATATAAATGTTTCCATTATGATTATCATTGGGGAGTTTATAACTCAGCCATTGAGATTTTTATTTTTTAAGAGAATTTAATGTTTGTGTAATGTGCTGTACTGAGTCTGGGGACTGGAAGTCTCTTACTTGCTGCCAGAACAGATACAATCAGACACAGAGAAAGCAGCCTCCAGTTTGCCCAGTGTTATCCTCTATCCTGTCATCAGCAGGTCCTTTAGTATCTGATACTTCAGGTATTTCTTGGTCATTGGTACCTCTGTGTTGATTGCTGTAAGGGAAAACAAAGCATGGACAAAATAGATTGAGACTATAAAGCTATTCAGCATAAACCATAGCCATGACTCTTAGGTTTCTCCATTTCTGACACAGTGCAGAATGACACCATAACCCCCACATTTAGGAAAAATTACTATGTTTGATCACAGGATGGAGAAAAAGAGCAGTCATCCTTCCTGAGGCTGAGCCACTGTATCATGGGGTCACTCCAAAGCAATGGCTGGACCAGAGTGTGCTATTGTGTGCCCCTGGGCAATGCCTGTTGAGTCTGGGGACCAAGTATTCCTAGAATGAGGTGTCCAAGTTACTTCGGGTACAAGATTGGAGCCTAACTGGAACCATACAGAATATCTATAGGCTGCCCAGTACAATGAAACTCAGCTATGAACTCTCCACATCTACCAGTTTCAATGGGGGCCATTAAATCTGTACCATCACTTGATACAGCCAGCATTAATCTAGGGTGGATGTAGCTATAGTATAGAGAGTCTGACTTTACAGCTACATGGCCTTTCTCCCATCACACCATTGAGAATACCCAAATTAAGTGGGGATTAGATGCACATCGAAATATATATTAGATTCATGAAGCTGCTTCATTAATGGAAATGGAGACAGAAAAGGAGAGATACAATGAACGTGTAGACTTAACTTGTCCCATGTACTGCTAAACCTCCAAAATTTACAGGCTGGTTGTATACAGAAAGACATAAATCTGTTGTATCCTGCAATGGAGATCCATCTGATGCAATGCAATGCCAGAAGGCGCCAAGAGCTCCACATCTGAAAAAGTGATGTGTCCCCCGTAGTCTGATATTCTGCCAGGAAGGCAACAGAATCCTGGCAAGGGAAAGCAGGAAGGTACCCAGACAGACTTCTGTGGGAAGCCAGGCATCAGGTAAGCCTTCTACTGGAAATATAGCTGCAAACAGCAACCCCATACATCTTCAGGAGAAAACAGGTTGCATTGCCCAGGAGGGTGACTTTTCTAAAGTGCCATCTATACTTTTTGTCCTCTAAAAGACTATGTGGAGGTATAGTAATTTCATTTGGAGAAATTAAATGAATCCCATATATTATCCTCACATAGGCAAGCTCGCAAACACAGGCAGGAGGGAAGTGTTGAGGGAAGAGGCTAGCAAGGGAAGAAAGATTGAAAAGGGATGCTAAATAAGATATCAAGTGAATAGTATATAGTTTTGTCTGTGTGGATGATCTTTCTTGGGATCTCCATAAAATGTATGAACACAGTTTGCATCCGGGAGTAAAGGGCTTGAGCTCACCTAAAACTTGAGTTATGTCCTTGTTGGAAAATGGAACTGATGCTGAAGAGCAGAAGACCAGAACTCCTAATACAGATTGCATGTCCAAAAAGCAGCTGCACTCAGGTCATAACTTGGAGTGTCTCACAGCCATAGTAAGTTTTAATATGAAAGTCCATTACAATTCTGATTCTTACAGGAGTGAAGTGGATTACTGTTATTTTAAAATCCTTTAACAGTCTGAGCAATGCCTGGCAGAGGTAGAAGGAAGGGGGAGGGGAACACATTACTAATCCTGGACCAAACCATTGGGATGTAGCTTTCTAAATTAAAATTAGAAGATGTATGCCCATGGGAATTTGTTTCCTGATCCTATGATCTGGGCTCAATCATCAAAAGGTGTGTTTGTGCAGGTGAAGTCACAACACTGGGTCACAGTAGAACCCATAAGACTATTGAGCTCTTATTGACATCATGTTGTCAGTAGAGCTTTTCTTTCATCTTTGTGTAAGCCTCCCACTGATGTGTGTGGGAAATCTGCTGTGCATTGAGTGGAGGGGTGTTATTTTAGATTAATATCTGATATCATTTAAACTAAAAATTATTCCTCTCTACAGAATGGGTTTGGCACCTCTGACCTAAATTCCATGTGCTGAGATCTGTAGAAAATTATAGACAGTGCACAGGTCTTGCCATACAGAAAGGGTGTTACTGGGTAAGAGTACTTTAGGATGCTGGAATGGTTATTCTTTAGTGCTAGATTTATTCTGTAGCCTGCACCGCATGTAACAAACAGCTGCTGCTTTAAACCCATCCTGACATCAAGAAGAAAGTAGTCCAGATTTTTCTTTGTAGGATTGCAACATAAACATCCACAGCTGTCAATGACCAAGAAAGTGCCTTGCAATCTGTATTTGCTACAACTGGCAGATCATTTTGTACTCAGTAATTCCATGGCACTTTTCACTTTGCTTTATAACGATAGAGGAATCTCTGAAAAAATAGATGCATACCTTGAGAATATATATATTTTTAATGAAGACTAAATCTGCTAAGCCTTCCAATTGAGACATGATGAAAACGCAGGTTGGTATCTTAAATAAGTCAGATAACCAAAAAAAACAGTGGAGACTTTTAACACCTTATTAGCTGCATTAAGAATTGTTACTGCAATTGATGCTACCAGGATATGTGATGTATTCACGTAATGAACTGCTTTTCAGCCGTCCTGAGATGTCTCATATGTCAGTCTGGAGGCTGCGATTCTCCAAACAGATAGGAGTAATGAAGGTGTGTCTGGCACTAACTGAGCATGGAGTGCATTTTAAAAAATGAAAACAATAATCATGCTAAATAGGACTGTTGGTTGAAGCCATTAGTATCTATCAGATGAGCTGCAGAAGCATTGACAGAAATAGTTTAATATATTGTCAAGGATGGTTTCTAAAGTGTTTCAAGCCTATAGGGTCTGAGACGCTTCAGAAGGCTGGCTGAGCCTTCTATCGCTCTCCTGAGGTCCAGCCCTTTCTCAAAGACAGAATATTTAGGATATGGGAATGCCAGCCAGTTTTGAATGGATTGAGGTTGCTCCAGCGCCAAGGGAGCTTCTTGTACCTACAAGGCTTGAACAGATCTTCCGCATCCTCCATACACAGACTGTGCTGGCTATACTACCCTGCGCATTTTGCAGCCTTTATGCACAGGGAGGCAGCTCTGTCTGTCTGCCATGTGATACCTTAGCTAAAGGGGGAGGAAAGAGCAGAGAAAATATGTAATAACACTGCAGGGAAAACTTGAAGATATTCTTCAATGCTGAGGACAGCTTCTAGCAACACTGGGGCCTACCTGCTCCCTTCAGATCAGCAACAATTTATGCCTACATTCTCCCTGGTTTTCCATAAGAGGTGGGTAATTAAATTTATTATAGGAAAGGAACAATGTTAAGGAGCATACACTTTGTTATTGCAAGGAAGGCTTGTGTGAGAATTTATTTTATAGTCACACTGTTAAAAATCACTATTTCAAATGTTGATACTGAGCAGGAAGGAGTGTTTTGAAGGGGCACATACATTCAAGGAAGCCTTCTCAGCCATGAGCATTAATAAAGTCTAAACTGAGATCTTGGCTGACAGATGACCAGCTCCACTACATCCATTGCACTGCAACATGTTCTTGAGTCTCAATTTATTAGCAATAAAAGTCAGCTTGCTTAAACCTTGTGTTAGGGTAAGTTGCAGCATTGTATGCACAAGGGATATGGTAGCACAGCTCCAAAAAATCATAGTGCTGCACTGTAGGAGGGTTGTGGTGTGCGGCTCCCAGCCTGTTTCCCACTCATCTAATAATTCTGAAAACAGCTGATACAGTAAGTATGGACCCTGCACTGTGTTAGATGGGAAAAATGTTGTAGCAGGGAATGCTGCATCTACGTCTTACTGGTAGGTACAAGGTAAAGACAGGTCTTGGCAAGGAGATGCATATTTGATAGTAGAGTGTCCTATAGGATTTAATCATCATAGCGCAAGCGATGCAATGAATGCTTTAAAGCTACATAGATCAACACCTTTAAAGCCCAGAAGAGGGCAGGGATCTGCTCCTGAAAGCCTGACTGCTGGTGTGACTGCCAGTGTCTGGGGTCCCTGTTTGAAGGCATGGGGGCAATCTGAGAAGAGCTGGCAACTGCAAAAGCAAGGAGCAGCAACAAGATAAAGAGGAGGGACTGGCGATGGATTTTTGGATAGTTAGAATAAAAAGCCCATCAAATGCTTCTGAAATGTTTGTCCGTTACAACTTCATAACATTTAAATGGCTAAATACACAGGTATTATAAATTGTTGTGTCAGTGAATGAAATACAAATGTAAATAAAAGCTTGCTGGGCTTGTAGGAATCTTTGAACAGGGTCTGAGATGGGACCAGTTGAATGGAAGCCCATAAAGCACATTTTAAACTCAGCCCAATCCAGAGGCTGGGTTAAACACATTGTGAAAGAGTTTCTGAAGAGGAAACAATATGCAGATTGGTTCTCGAGTAAGTGGGAGCAGAGGAATATTACTACTGTATTTATTCCAACCTTTCTATGATTGTACTCTAATGTATACACATTATTAGTATTTATTTGTATCACAGTAGTCCATAGCTACTGCTGTCATGCACTAGGATCCTATTATGCTAGCCACTGTATAAGCCTATAATAAAATAATCCTGCCTTATACAGTTTATATGCTCCCAGCAGATGATTTGTAAATATATTGTTACTACCAGTTCTTATAGTTCCTCAGCACTTACAGGAAATTCTATGAGGAAAAGGAACAAGTTTCAGTACAAGTTGGCATTCAGCCCTGAAGATTTAGTTACTTAATTTATAAACATTTAGTAAACATGAATTAATCTTGACATGCCGGATTTTGTGCTGAATTAAATAATCATACTTACAGTCTGTAATGCACTTGGACAATAGGTAAATTAGCCCTTCATTAAAAAATCATGAAGGAAAATGCATAATCTGCAGCAATGCCCAGAGTTAAAAATTACAGTCATTTGAAATAAAACCACTATCGTTAGCAAATCTGTGGAGGTTGGTTTTCAGTTTTGTTTTGGGCTTTTCGGTTTGGGTTTGTGCTTTTCTTTCAGACAGTATCAGGGATCTTCCTGTGTATTGTCCCTACCATGAGATTTCCAGCTGAGAGTATTAACTAAATACCCAGGGTTTAATTGGAAATCTGAGCTAGAAAAACTGTAAATCTCCTTTCAGTCATTTGTCTCGGCACTGCCTGCTCCTCAGCAGCAGGCAAAACATTATGTGCTTTTACATCTGATTAATGCTAACGAAAGCTGTGATTAAAACATCCTTGAATTCTTCTGTCATACAGCACCATTTAAAATTGTGAATTATCCTTCAAAACAACCAAGTGGTGCAATTGTACATTAGCATAACAGCAAACCTTATTTACACAAGCACAAATGTTGTGTAAATTGGCCTTTAAGTGGGTTTTAAATGGCAATCACTTAGTAGGTGTTTTCAGAACTGCTAAATAAAAAAAACCCCAAACTATAGTGTAATATTTTACAAATGAATACTTTTAATGGGCCTATTTTCGATTGAATTGACTATGAAAACAATGAAGGCAGAAAATGACAACGGTTATTTAATCCGGGATGCAATATAAATACTGGAACAATTTTGAATTGTTCAGCATCTTGTAGCAGAAAATATTTGTGAAAGTCGAGTGGTTATTAAGCTTACAAACTCCCTGCTTTGCCTTTCTATCATGTGCAGCTGTAAGCTTGGGGACATACACAGTCAAAGGCAAGCTGTGGCCTAGCAGCCCATGGAGTTTAATGGTGGAGGAGATACCCACCTGCAGCCCGTTGAGGACCATAGAACATGGTGATGCCCAAAGAAGTCTGTGTCCCCATGTGAACCATGTGCTGGAGCAGGCTCCTGGCAGCACCTGTGGCCCCAAAGAGAGAGGAGCGCATAGTGGAGCAGGTTTGCTGCAGGACTTGTGACCCTGCGGGGGAACCACGATGGAGTAGAACTGCAGCCTGTGGGAAGGACTCACACCGGAGCAGTTCATGGAGGACTGTCCCCCCTGGGAGAGACCCCATGCTAAAACAGGAGTGTGAGGAGTCCTCCCCTGAGGAGGAAGGAGTGGCAGAAACAACGTAGTGAACTGACCACAATCCCCATTCCCCTTCCTCCTGTGCTGCTGAAGGGGAGGACACAGAGAATTCAGGAGTGAAACTGAGCCCAGAAAGAAGGGAGGGTTTGGAGGAAGGTGTTTTAAGGTTTAGATTTTAATTTCTCATTACCCTACTCTGATTTGATTGTTAATAAATAAACTACTTTTCCCTATGTCGTCTATTTTGTCCGTGAACTCCCTGTCCGTATCTCAACTGACAAGTCTTATGTTATGTTTTTTCTCCCCTGTCCAGCTGAAGAGGGGGGTGGGGGTGATAGAGCAGCTTTGGTGGGCAACTGGTGTCCAGCCAGGGTCAACCCACTGCACATAGTAGCCTGGTTTGTTAAATATTGCTCAAAGTGGGGACTGAAGGAACCTAGAGTAGAGTAGAGTAGAGTAGGGTAGTTCAGTTGGAAGTATAATCATCTACATCTACAATAATCATTTAGCCCAAATACCCATTGAAATGTGTGTGAGAGTACAAGATGACCCAAATAAAGACAAGCTGTACTGCAAAGCTTACCACATATGGGCAAAGAAAGCAGACACCAAGTTTAACATTATTCCTAGTGTTTAATCTGCATTTTTATGTGAAATGCTCCTGTTTTAAGGTAACTTTTCTTTCAAGAAGCTGACTGGTCCAGAGGAAAAACTTGCCTGTCCTGAATCTCAGCCAGAAAATGAATGGCAATTACTTGTATCTTAAGCAAAAAAAATGAAGTTGGATCCATTTGCACTTTGAATTCAGCTGATGGAGGAAACCTTCCAAAACTGCTATTGATGCAGACGGTTGACCAATATATAGGGGGGCTGTTCAAGGGGGTCGTACAAGGGGGTTGTACAAGGGGGTTGTGCAAGAGGGGATAAAGGAATTTTGCCTGTTTAACAGAAAGCATTGTTTGCAAATACCTGTCAAGCTTGCCATACAGTACCAAGGCAATAGGCTATTTATAAGGGGGAGAAACAGTTACTTAGTTCCAGTGAAGACCAGTTTTGTGGTTTGGACTTTGACCAAACTCCTGAAGAACATGCGTGACGGCTAGAGGTGAAAAGTTCAGGCTTGAGGAAGACTCATTTACTTCAACTTGAAGACCCCTACTCAGAAGAGGAAGACTCATTTACTTAATCTTGAAGACCCCTACTCACAGGAGGAAGACTCATTTACCATCTTGAAGACTCCTACTCACAAGAGGAAGACTCATTTACTTCATCTGGAGACCCTCGCCCATGACGGGGGGGGGGGCACTGTTCAGGTGCAAAGGACCTTCTAGCTCATTATAATACAAAGCGGGGATAGGACATGAATATGTATAGGTGTATTGTGCAACCTTATGAATGTGTATAACTTTAGAGAATAAATGTAGAGGGAAACAACACTGAGGCCTTTGGAGGAGCTATCCCCCATGCATCTCAGCTCTGAATAAAAGCATACCTACTTTACAACTTTAACAAGTTGTGGAGTCTATCCGTGTATCACTATTAAATATCTGGTATCAAATTTAAGGGGTGAGATGATGAAACAAGAACTTTTTAACACAGAACATGTCATTTTCTCTTCTTTTTCAACCAGTAATTATTTTGCCTGTGTACTCTGGATCAGCCTTTGGAATTCCAACAAGACTAAAACTTGCACAAAATCAGAAACATGATTGTCTTAGGCTTCATTCTCAGCCTTGTATGAACAGGCAGCTCACATTCAGTCTTGTTATATAAAGTCTATTTACCAGAATGATGTTTAGAGGTTTTATGCTGTATTCAAGCTAATATTTTGACTGATTCTAAACTGCTTGGATTCAGATCCCTAGTGGTTTCACACAGATTAAGGATTTGAATTAATCAGGCTCTAATCAGTCCCTGATAAGATTTGGTGATGTTTGTCCTATGTTTGGCATTATGCCTTCTTTTTATTGAAAGCCTTAACTTGCTCTTGTTTCTCCCTTAGTGCCATCAAGACACAAGTTAACTAATAGTTATTTAGATTCATTTAATCCTGCGACATGGGCACATGCTAATTTCTGTTGTAGTAGTTTCAGACTTACCATCCATCAGCTGATCAGTTCTCCCTCTGCTTCAACAAGTTTTCACTTGCAACGCAAGTGCTCCTACATTATTTCAGTGCAAAGTGAACCGTTGGAGACCACCTCGAGTTTAACAATGTCCTTGTGGCTGTGATACTCACTTGCCCTTTATTATGCTCTAATATGCTGCTTTATGTTCATTCTGGTCTCAGCATGTCTACATTTGAAACACATTATTTTCTTAGTGTTCAGACATATTCACAATTTCTAAGTTAAAAAAGGCTCACCCTTAGCAAAACAGTGTTTTTTGCACCAGAGTGGAAACCAGGTTGCCCTGAAGTAAAATAATTACTTTGTTAAATGTAAAGTGAGATAAAGAGGTAAAGTATCATAAAGATGATATTTTTTACTTGCAGTTCTGGAAACAAAGGTGGGAACTGTAGGACATCTCCAATTTTGCTAGTGCAGGATAAAGTTAGTGCAGGTGCTGTGCAGGCAACCTGCCTGAGTCTGCGTGGTCCTAACCGAGTGAGAACTGATTCATTACTGATACCTTGAATTTGTATTTTGCTTTGGGAATCTGCACTTCTCGAATGTGTTTTTTTAGGCTGTTAACATACTGTAGACTTCTTTGGAGCAGTGTGGGAAGGACATCCTGGTCCTGCTTTGAAGATGCTCTTTTTTTGGCATGTGGCTGATTTGTGGAGTTTTTGGTTAATAGAGATCTTTAACCCATGTAGTTTCGACATTGGATTATCTAGCTTTCCACAGAATTTAACGTTTGAGCTTGTGAGTTAATCAATTTGATCACATCATTTCAGTAACCAGATCTCTGCTGTCACTCAAATTGCAAGCATTTCTATGATCACAGACTATAGCATCCTCTGTGCCATACCCAGACTTGTGCAGCCAGTCTTGGGGAGGAAGCTACAGAGTAACTGAAATTCTTTGCTCATTTTGTGCTGCCCATACTTTCATGTCTCAGAGCAATTTGAATTCTGGGGAATTAGAATCATAGGATCATAGAATAGTTAGGGTTGGAAAGGACCTTAAGATCATCCAGTTCCAACCTCCCTGCCATGGGCAGTTTGTAACCACAGAAAGATAAATTAGGATTCTAAAGCACCAACTGAAAGAAGGCAAAGATGACAGTAATACCTTAATTACCAATTAAATACAGAAAAAGGAAAAACCCTGAGTATTTTCTTGTACTACATGCAGTTCTGTTTTAAAAAGTAAATAGCTTGAAATTTGCCTGCCCTCCATGACTTCTAGGCAAAAAGTGAAGAATGTACAAATCAAAATATGATTTATCTAAATTCAGAGCTTTTTGCACCACTGTGGAATTCAAATCCATTCTTTCAGCTATTTTTCGTGTTCAAATATCTCAGTAAGGAAGATGATACAGGCTGATGCCTGACTGTTTTGCTGGTGACACAGAAAATGGACACAATGCAACTTGATGTTCTGCATTTTAGTAGTCTTGCCATGCTAACAGAGGTATTTGGACTGTAAAACGAAACTGTTCTCTCCCTGACTATGCGTCAATATGAATTGGTCACAAGTGTATTCGTGTTTGATGTCAGCAGTACTCCTTGCATTGTTTATCAGCAAAATAAACGTTGCACATCCTGGACCTTCTGTCATTCAAAAGAGAAGATGGGACAAGATCTTGCCTTCCTCATGCAGCCAGAGAGGATAAGGTCAGCAGTCACTCATTGCTATAAATTCACAAGAGGAATGGCACTGATTTTACACAGAGCTGGACTGGAGAAGACCTAAGGGCAGCAGGGACAAAAAAGAGGGCTGTGCTTCTGGTTACAGTCACACAAATGTCTGATAATGCCCTGAGCAACAGAAGCAGATTCCTTTGGCTCATGTGAATGAACGTGTGGCTCTGCACATGCACATAGCACCCCACCAGGATGCTGCACACAGCAAGCTTAGCCTCCAAAGGCACTGCAAAGGGATCTTCTCCAAAGCATATCAAAATGAACCAGGTTATATAGTCTTTATCATAAACTCTCATAAATAAATGTTCCTTCTGAAATAGTTTGGATTCCCTTCTCTGACTTTTCCTACTTGAAGGCTATTCCCAAATCTCACACCTCTGATGGTAAATTTCTTCTAATTTTCCGTCTACATTTATTTATAGCCAATTTGAATTTCATTATTTGAATATTATTTATTCATATGCATTTGCTGTTGTGCCAACTTTACCCTTTAGCTTAAATAGATTTTCTACCTGCTGGAGAAGATGCTCCTTTGATATATTTATAGGGAGAACTATATCACATATCAGCCTTCTTTTTGCTAGGCTAAGCAAGCAAAGCTCTCTTAAAAAGAAATGCCCCCATTTCTCAAGATATCTTCATAACATTTCTCTGCCTCAGTTCACTGTGAACTCATCTTTCCTGGGTGTGGTTTTAGGAACTATATTCCTTTGTTAATGTAAAGTCTGGTGCTGGGTCCACACCTCCAACATTTCCTTAGTTCTGTTTAAAAAATATGTTGTCTGATGCAGTCTAAAATCATATTTCCTTTGATCAGCAAATCCTAAGAGCTGGTGTGGGCACTCACACTGTCAGTCGTGCTGTGACCAATTTTCCTTCAGATTCTTTATTTTCATGCCTTGGTTCCATAGACAGCGCTTTCTTATTGTAGCAGAAAGTCTTGACCACAACACTGCATTTTGGACAGTTTCAGGCTGGTCTCTCTATGATATTCCAGACTTTTTCTATATGAATGGTTTTCCTGATTTTGTGTCACCAGCAAATTTTTACCGTAGAGGCCAAGTCTATCAATGAAATATAAGAGCCAGCTAAGGACACATGCTTAGATGTCACAGTACCTGAACAGTTTAAGCATCCAGCCCTTGGTACACAGTCTAAATCTTGGACAGGGCTTGTAAGTTTCTTCAAGACAGGGAGGGCACTGCCACCTTAACATACAATCTCTAAAGGAGCCATGCTGCATACTAAGTGCCAAGAATAAGCAGAGAGTCAGTATTGCAAGTGCTTTTTCACCCACTCTCCAAATGCCACTGAAGGCAAGGCATTTGCCTAAATTAGGAGTACAGATGTCTACTGAGCCCACAAGTTCTTCAGGTTAGATAGCTGTAAGGCATACAGTGAGACAATAGACTGCAGTGTGTGACATGGACACTCCACGTTGTCTTCTCAGTCTTTTATCAGGCCTCTTTTGGAACTGGCTTAAAATAATAAACGTGGCCTCAAGGGCAAAGCAAAAGTTCTATGTCTCTACATTTATCAGGAATGAACTTTGCTCAGTCTGATTTTCTGTTGACTCCAACACTACCAAGAGACCTTCTGCCAAGAGTCCTCAGCACTGTACCAGCAAGCTGACCGAACTCCATGGTCTAAAAAGATGATTAATACTACCGCTAATAATAACAACCATAATAGCAATAGTAGTTCCCTTTAAGAAGAAATTCAGTCTGATTTGCTCCATTTTTTAACTGTCCCCTCAATGCAATCTTCTCTGCTTTTCCTCCAAATTCACTCCAGTGGAAAGATCCTCAGTTCAGTCTTCCAGCAAAGCAGCTCATCCACGCTTAAGCTCACGTAGACAGCAATCTCACTTTACAACTGAGGTTAATCGGTCATGGCTGATGAGCTTTGTTTAATGAAGGGCCATTTATATAGTGCCCTTTGGATAAAGGCTCTACATTTTGGCATTCAGGAGGAGGTATAGGAGGAAATCAAAAGCCACAGGAGGGGTTAACACCAAGGGACTTGTTTTTCTGCTTTTGTTTTCCCAAGTAAGTACTATAAATTGAAGATTTGCTTCTGGGGGATTTATTATTCCTAACTTTACAGCATGTGCTTACTTTCTCAGACCCCAGATGTGAAAATGAGCTTCCATACAGCTGCCCAGAAACTTGCAGCAGTCTGCATCTAATCTGAGCAGCAGTGCCTGCTTGAGATAGATGTATCAAAAATAAACTGGCCAGGTTGTGCATTTCCAATCTGAACCCATCTCTAGAATTCCCAGTGCTGCTCCCCTGCTTTATCCTCTGGAATGATCTAAGGTCAGAGTGTTAATCACTCATTTTTACTATGCTGTTAGTGCAGCTTTTAAATGAGAGTTCTTCTTGTTGTTTCCTGCTATGCTGAGAGCAAAATAAAACTCATGAAACCAGAAACTTTGCTTCCACTGTTCTGTGCTGGCACCCAGTGCTACTACCTGGCAGACCTTTAAAGTGTCGATTCTGCATGACTAATTGATTGCTTCAGCTGGGGTTAATTAATTAATTAGTAGCAGAGCTGCATTAAAGATTGGAGGCATTCAGAACTCCCATAATGGACGTGAGCTTTATTAGTACATAAAATGAGTGTTTAAAATCCACACAGCAACTAATATGCTCTTGAGGCTTTCATTAAACAAACCTATAAAATTACTTGCTTCATTATGTATTTTAGTTACTTTCTTCACATTGTACGGTATCTCTTCACCTTTTTCTTTTGCCAGCCAGTTTTAAGTGCCTATTTGAAATCAATTTCTCTAATAATGGGCTTAATGAGCTCATCAATTAAGGCTGCCATAATGGAATGTAACTGTGTGGTTTCAGTTATCAGTTAAACTCTGGAACTAATTTCCATGCTTCATCTATCAAAAATGATTGGCTAATATTGTTTAGCTTCTGCTTTAGGACGATAGGGAGACCTCAGGCCCTTCTTCACTAATGTCCGGAGGGCTGAATTTCTTCTTGGAGAAGAAGAAAGGGAGGGAGGCGAGATGGGATGGGAAGAACAATGAGAGGAGAGATTTGGGCCCCTATCTGGATCTGGAGTAAGTGTGATCCTGTATTTCAATGCCAGCATGGTAATTAGTAGTAATGGATTACATTTTCAGACGTATTAGATAAAATGATCGTTCCACATGAAAAATCCCATTATGAGTTTCTTACCTCTCGCTCCCTCTCTCTCTCCTGCTTTTGCTTGCTCTCTCTGTTTTAATAACCACTGCCCTTTTCTGTGACCCCTTTAAATAATGGTATAAATGGTCAATAGACCTAAACATATAAATATTTCCTCAAAACAGTGCCCTTGCATTTATAGCAGCCAAACATGAATTTTGGGAAGTGCTTTCTCTGTACAGAAAAGAATAAATGCCTTACCACACACAAAAATCTATCAAGCCAAGAAAAACTCCAGAAATAAATGGAGTGTAAAATTATAATTGTTTTAAAAAACACTGTTAAAAAGCAGAAAAATTGGGAAAATCATGGTTTAATTTCTGTTTGTTTAATTAATGAATACTAGGAACATTTATCTGTTCTTGTTGTTAAGATTAGATGTGTTCAGGTTAGCATGCTAAAAGAATTACTAACTGCTGGTAGGATTTTAATGGTTCTCAGATATAATTGAAACTTTCCAGGCTAACAGTAGCTGAATTTACCTCACTATCCACATATTGACTGAAATGTTTAAATCTGTTTAGCTGTCAGAAACTTCGTGTGACCTTTACTGTGTCTGTATATATTTCTCTTACACTGGCACCCATGCTTTTCCAGACATTTTCCAGGTGTTTTTAAGAGATGAAGGAAAACCACATTTTAGATGGAGAATGGCAGGCTGAAGGTTGGCTGAAGGGGAACAGCAGGGATTTTTGTGATACAGCCTCTTTAGATTCACTGTAATGGGACCACTCTTCAAGCAAGTGACATGAAACCGAAGACACTATGCAAGGTGAAAGCTGGCAATTAGGTGTCAGAACCTGGATGCTGCTTTTGTTTTAAGACATTCAATGTTGGTGGAATATTATCCAGTAAAACTCAAAACCAGAGGGCATGTGAGTATCACAAACACCATTCCAGAAAAGTCCCGACTGAGAAAGATTCCTCAAGCTTTGCTTTGGAGAGCCCAGGATGAGAGATGACTTCCAGCAGGTTATCAGCCAAAGCAAACCAAAGAGGGTCTGGAAGGGAGGGACAGTGGGATTTAGCAACGGTTTCTTTCTCAAAGGGAGAGCCATTGGTATCTGGCTGTTGCTCTGTGAGTGATTTTGTAATTGATTGTGCATTAATTTTCTGGCTCTGATTGTGCACCGGTGCTCACAGTTGACACTGCTTATGTGAACTGTGTTATTTTTGTCCAGTAAACGTTCTTCTCATGAATAAAATTAATGCCAGATATGCTCTTCAGTTTGCAAACTTTATAATAATGCTGTTCAAATAGTCAAGCTGTACAATATGAGAGAGTGGACTCTCATAAAGTTAGAAAGCATTTAGTTTTCCAGAAAATAACGTATTTTTTATTTCTTTGGTATGATGAAGTCCTTTCCAACCCTAACTATGCTTTGATTCTATGATTTCATGTATTTTTTTCAAGTTAGACTTTATAGAAAACTATAAAACCAGGGTGTTGGCAAGAGATTTCAAGTAAATAAACTCTAAACAGGCCCTATAGTTTTCTTGTGTATTTTTGACATTTTTCATGTTTTGATTGTTTCTCAAGAAAAGTATAAAGAGATAATAGTGAAAGGAGAACCTAACTGAAGATTTGCCTCTCCTCATCTTCAGTTTGGGATGACAAAGCTTCAAAAACCCAAAATTTCTCAATATGTTTAAAAAACAAAGGAGGAATCCTTTAGTTATATGTAATGTATCATAGAGGGACTAAGAGAAGCTTAAGCTCAATTTTCGTTTCCAATTGGGATAATTTCAATGTCACTGATTTAATGTAGCTATAACACTTGTAAAGCAAATGTTATTCTAGAGCTGCAATTCATAAAATTGCAGACAAAAGCCAGTGGTAGACATGAAGTCGCGCTGTTAAATCCCATGCTTTGAGCTCTGATTTAGCTCCTGATTCTTTTGCAGATTCCCCTGATCATCCGGTCCTTTAAAATCTCCCTCTGCCTGAGTGAATGGGGATGTAGAGAGTGCCCATGTCCCCACTTTGTGTGCCACAGATCTTTGATTCTTCTCTGAGGAAAATTTTATATCTCCTTGGGTTTGGATTTACTAAATAGTAAAGCCTATAAGTAGGCTATTAGGGTCTGAAAACATAACTGCTCCAGTGCTGCCTTCAGCAAGACTCATGTACACCTATTTCCCTCACAAACACTGAAAGAAACCTCTGTTGGCTGTGGTTTGCCCTTTTCCTTCCTTTTTTCTTCCAGGACACTGGCCCATGAGCAGCACGGAGAGGCAGCAGACGGCAGGAGAATGGCACAGAAGGAACCTGCAGTGGTAGCAGTCCTCTTTGCAAATCAAGGACCACAGGCAGCAAAGTATCCTCAAAAGCAGACATCTTTATTGGCAAATCCTAATGATGTGAGAGCGGGAAGAGAATTCAGTGAACTTCAGTTGTATGCTGCTATTATGTAAGCTTAAAGGGCATAAAAGTACAATTTTTACATTTAACATTAGGGCATGCATTGGCGTTGGTTCTGCTGTACGCACCCTATAGTCTTCAGCTCTCATTTCTTTAATGGCAGAAGATGAATCGTAACCAGCTGTAAAGAAGATATCAGGTTTATTCTGAATCCTTGATAGCTCCCCTCTGCTCCTTCCCTTCAAAATAACATTGCTATTATTAAAAGACATTCAAAACAGGAGCACAATGTCAGTGTCTACCAAAGTTTCACTCTTGGTGCTTAGATATATATTATACCTTTGTCACAGGATAAGAGAAAGTGGACATGGCAGGCCTTGAAGAAATGAAAAGGCTCTAAATAATAGTAATAATAAGTATTGACAAAAGTCTGTTTTTAAGGGCTGAGTGGGCTCTGTGTGCCCTATTTACGCCTTTCTAATCCTCAAACAATAGCAGTGGGGTTTCTTTCGCTGCAGCACACCAGCGAGGTTAAACATTATTTCTGTAACAGCCTTTTGTTTCCAGCTCCCATGGAGAGAGGGGGGAAAAATTGAGATAAAGAAGTGTTATTAAAATTGTGACACACGGCTCTGGGAGTACGTTAAAGATAGAAGGAGCCAGGACGTCAGGAAAGAAATAATGAAATGCAAAAATCACCCAGACTGACAATTGGGAGCCTATGTAGCAGCTTAGCCTGTTGGTCCAAGGCTATTTGTCATAATCAGCGGCACTTTTCTCATTAGCAAAAAGCCATTACCAGTGGACTTTATCAGCAGCTGTGAGTTATCAAGGGGCACACAGCAATCCTAGCGTGTAGTCGTGGGGTTCAGCAGGGGTCCGGCTGCTTTAATAAGCCGCCAACTCTTTCCCGAAGTTCCCAGTCAGGTGTCACTGCCATTCATGGAGAAGCAGCCAAGTGCAGTCTATTAACCACCTCACTCCAGTGCCTTCCCGATCCCCCAGCCCAGGGGAGAAAGCCTCTCCCTCTTTCCTTGCTTCCCCCTTCCTTCCCTACCCGCACAGTGACCAGCTAGGTTAAATCTTTCATACTTGCCTGGATCAGTCCTTCTCCTCCTCTCTTTTCCACATCTCCATGCTAGCTCTGCCCACTGCAGCTTGCTCAGTCGCCTTGCATGAATCAAGCTTTTCTTCTCCTTCATGCTCCTTCTCCATTTCCTTCGCATAGTGTACAAAGCCCTATCTCCTCCTTCCTGTTCTCTCTCCAGTGCCAGCTGGTTGGATGTGCCCTCACAATCCTGCACATCAGCAGTATAGGCTGCATTTTGGGGAGCACCTCCAAACTTGCTCGCGCCTGCCATAAGTCTTGCTGATGTAATATGGCTGTCTGAGCTCACAGTGAGATTTTTTCTCTCTTCTCTGTGTTCTGTCATCTGCCCCGTGAGATGGATGGTCTGATCATACCCTTTTAAGACTTATTTAGGCATTTCTTCCCTATAAGTATTCTCCAAGACCTTTTCCAGAGATCATGTCCTGCCTCCGACATATGATTAGGACAAAAAAATGCCCTTTTCCTGCCCATGTTGTGCTGTCTCCATGACAGATGGTATTGAGCAGAGTTGAGTTGAGCTCATGCCTAAGGCCGATCTGGAAGAGGTGGACTTGAGCACCGACCTGGGGGGACTGCCTCAGCATGCAAGCATCCTTGCAGGGCTGCTTGGATAGAGACATCCAGGGAGAGTAATGAGTGCATTCAACAGCTTCACGAGGTACATCCAAAGCATCCTTTTAGCCCAAGGAGGGAAAATATGATTCCCTCCCCTTGTTTTTTTCAAATGCAAATAAAAATTTTACCTTTTTTTTTTTCAAAATTTCAAATTATTTATTTATTCATTCATTAATTTTTAAATACAAATAAAATATCCCATCTGTGGAAATATTCAAGTCCAAGTTGGATGGGGCTTTGAGCAATCTTGTTTAGGGGGAGGTGTCCTTGCCCATGCAGGAGGGGTGAAACTAGATGATCTTTAAGGCCCCTTCCGACCCAAACCATTGTGTGATTCTGTGCAAAGAGATGTCTTGCTTCTTAAATTGCTAGTTGGAACTCCCTTTCAATGGGAAGAAAATCAAAGCAATTCAATGCCAACTCACTTCCAGTCTCTTCATCTTCTCTGTGTCTGGAGTGGCAAATTTGCTGCATTTTAAGAAAACAGCAAATAGTATCTCACCTCACTGGGAGGTGAACATGAAGGATGGTGATCCTCAGTATGTTGCTTCCCTGGACCCTACTGGAGTCATTACAGGTCATGAACTGAAGGATCTGAGCAGATCCAGAATTTAATGAAGTCGGTGAAAAGACTTTTATTGACTTCAGGGAGCTCTGACAGAGGTGCTGATTGAGATAAAAAGAATATAGTCCTGCATAGAGCTGAAAATTATACTGATGCAAACTCCTGTGATAGAAAGAGATAAGGAAATGTGAGATTTCTTGGCTGGTTTGAGGGCATGTTTTCCACCCTTTGCTTAAATTCTAAGGCTTTAGAAACACCCTTAGCTATATTAGTTTAAATTTATGCACAACAAACCCTAAATTATTATGATTACTGATACTGTCAGAGGTGAGAAAACGTCTTCAACGAGCATGGCTAGGAGTCATTTCACCTTGCATTGGAATTTGCTGTATAGATACCTGCACAAGATATGGCTCACCTGCGGAGGTGTTGGAGGGGCACTTCCAGGGCATGGATTATGAAACATGATACAGACACCTATGAATTGTACCATAAATTTACCTATTGCCCTCTTTGGGCTGTAACACAACCAGATGAATGACTTTGTTATTGGCTTAAATTGTATAGACAGCTGCGTTCACTCAGATGCATCTTGTCCTGCCTGGCTCCCACTGTTACCTCTCCTCCATCAACAGGAATAAGACCTCAGGAAGAGTCTTGGATCTTGATTGAACAAAATGCTTTTAAAATATTAATAATGATATATTAATAAAATTTTCAAAAATCTTCAGACTTTGTATGTTAAAGTTATGCCATAAAGAGGTTTTGCTGACCCAAGGCAGTGCCATAATGTGTTGCTTTGAATACTTGTAAAAAGGAGATTTATAATAAGGTAGTATTTTGACACTTTCTTTTTTTTTTTTTTTAACCAGAACTATTGCACAAATTGGAAACCCATTCATTATTGTCTGCATTGTGAACCAGTATTTCAGGCACATTGTAGGAATTTTTTACCACCATTGTCCTATGGTACAGGTGGATAAATCTCTCATTTTGGTTGGAAAAATACTGAAACCATCCAGCTTTCTGAAGCCGGATGGCAAGGCTGAAAGAGCAGACGGCTTCACACTCTGCAATTATTATTTTCACCTTATTTAAGTTTTATTATTTTTAAGATATTGTTTGGGCAACTATGTTATGAAGCGGGAGCCTTAACAAGTAACTAGGATGCCTCAGTCCAAGAAAAAGCTTGTAATCACACCATATGGCACATAGCCTCAGGTGCCTGTATTGCTGGTGGGCTAGAGGGGGATGGCAGTAACTGGGATGATGGGAGCAGCTCTCAGCACATGGGTGCCTGAGATGCATCAAAACCCCTGTGAGCTCCCAGGAGGAGGGTGAATGAGATATCCAAAGAGGGACCACAAGGTGGCTCTAAATATACTGAAGAGGAGATTCTTCCTTCCTTGCTTTCAGATATCTTAACCAAACATCTATGAGAAAAAAGCAACCGCTATTGTTTTTATACATATGAACTGCACTACAGATAATAGATACTCCTTTAAAGGTATTGCTTTTGAAGACAAATCTGCTGACAGCTTGGTTCCCTCAGTTAACCACACCAAACCAGGGGCTGGGTAACTACTGGGCTATTAAGAAAGGGGTGTCATGGACCAGAGTATCATAGATATTACTTTCCCTAGTATTACCTGTAGTGACATAAACCCTTCACTTTTTCTCCTTTTTTTCACTGTGCTTTTGGGATTTCTTTTTGGTTTTAACACTTAAATTTCTGATAACAGGCATTTGAGCCTGTAGGTCCCTTACAACTGAAATATTATATTCTAGAATATGCATGTATCACATACGTATACTCTATTATCTGAGATTACAGGGACAAAGCAGGCTGTTCATAGTTTGGAAAAGTTGTCAATTTATTTACACTGCAAAGAGCTGGGTTATAAGGCTCTGAAACACAAGCAAATCAATTCTGCCTCAGCAAGGAACACTGAATGCCCATCGACTTCTACAGCAAGGGTGAGCGGTTCAGGCAAGAGGGAGGGAACTTAGCCCCCGAGTGTAAAATGCAAATTCTAGCAGTTTGCTTCCATTCAAGGGAAAATCAAGGACAAAAAAATTTACTTTTCTTCTTATTGTGTTGTTCCTTAGTGCTTTTTGGTAAAAACACAGAGGAGTTGACCTTAGGGTCTTTTTTTACCTCTGTTAAATTTAAACGTTTGCTATACGAAAGAGAATGCAATGTGCTGTTTTCAATATCAGATGTTAAACCTTATTTGAGGCATTTTAGTTTAACATTCTCTGCCTTTCAGGTCTGTGCAATTCTATACTCAGGATATTGTCTAATGCAGATGTTCATATCCATGAAAATGTAAGAAGTATCTACAGAGAAAATCCTACAGTTTCAATGACATAATAAGCACTTTACCTCTGAGATGTTTCTAAGAAAGAACCTGATCGGTACATGATGTTTAAGTAAACTTGAATTCTTCACTGTAATGGAGAACAGAGAGTAAATAATATTATTTATCTTGCACATTGGCCCACTTCAAGACAGACGAATGCATCTTGTAACTGATTAGAAATGGGACCGTAATCTCAGCTGCAAGAATCAGCAAAGGAATTGTTCCCAAGAGACAGAAGCAGAGGGAAAGAACTGGAGGGGAAAATGACTCACTTCTCTTACTCAATTGTTGTCCAAATCTGCTTTCCTCCCTCCCCATTCCCCCAGAAAAAGAGAGGGAATGATCATATTACATCTGTTATTTTGGACAGAATTATAACTAAAGAGTTGTAATAATAAAGTTATTAAATATTTCAGATAATACCCATTGAACTTGCAAACCATTTTATTCTCTCCCCGCGTCAATTTCTTTGTCTTCTATTCTGAAGATTAATAGAATTCTCAATAGAGTAGAAAAGCAGCTCAAACACAGCAATCGCTATTAGGTTGTTTGGTTTTGTTGTTATTATTATTGTAATTATTATTTTGTATAGACAGCTTGGGCAAAACTGTGTTTAACTTGGATAAATGTAAGTAGAGAATGATAATCCTAGGTATCGCTATAGAATACAATGAAAGGGTCTGAGCAATGGCAATGCTAAAAAAGGTTTAGAAATGTTAGTGGAATGCAAACAGGAAGGAGTACATTACATAATGCTGCAGAAAATATCAAACTCTACTTCTCGTAATAGGCAAAGTGTCTCATAGCGGTAGCAGTGCTCAGCTCTGCTCCCCATTCAGCAATTAGCTTTGTGACTTAAACCTGTATATAAGTGTTTTGCTTCTTTGGGTCCTTGTAATACTCACCAGAAGTGAATACTCACTGCTGATCTACCATGGATTCTCTAAGAGCAAAGCCATATCTGTCAGTTAGCATAGTACCCAGCCTGGTGTACTGTAGACATTGCTATGCTTTGCCTACATTGGACATAAATAAGTAGTAACCTCTATATGAAGCTAAGGGATGTCAATTAAAGATGTTTGTGTTGACTGTGGCTGTAGATAGCTCAGTTTCAGCTGTGGCAGGAACAGAGTCGGTATAACAAACTCTGCCTTAAAAAGTGCATCAGAATGGATCTTGAGAATTAATTCTCCCTGCATCAATGGCAGTCCATAATCCTCAAAGGACACTGCAGATTAAGACAGAATTTAGATTTGATAATATAGCCTGTCTCCAGAGGAGGCACTGGTATATAGAGCTGCATGCCAACTGCAGATCAGGCTACGGAATCCTACAGTCCTTTTCACGCAATACAAACACATGTGAAAATTCCTCTGTCTTTCATGGGAAGATGTTGGACAGTGCAGCTGCTTTCTTGGAAGCACTGGAGCTTTCTGAAGGCAGTTTGTGTGTCGGCATGCAAGCTGCAAGCATCTTTGGGCAGCAATGATACTTTTAAAAGACAAGTATTTGCAGATAAATCTGCTCTTTGTAATTTATTCTGCACATCTTGAATCCTGAGCAATTTTGAGAGGCTTAGCTTTCCTGACGGAGCTGAAGCCTTATGAGATCCCCATTTATAAGGATGACTGAGTGATGCAGAGAGTTTAAGTGACAGTTCATTCTCTCTTAAGCCTTCCCTCAGCCAGTCTCAATTTGCAGAAGGAGATGGAAAGGGAAACAGGGAATGAAGTACGGTATAAAGACAAAAATCACGGATTGTGAGGTGGAAAAGATCCATTAGACCATCTAGTCCATAAGGTTCCAGGAAGAGCATGCACTACAGGGTGAACTGCCAGCAGATTCTCAAGAGTGAAGATGACAATGGTATTAAAAGTCACTAACAGAGAAGAAAGTGTTGATGCAAGAGAGAAAAGTCAAGGTCTAGCAGGAGTCTGTCCCTTCTAAAGTGTTATTCTCACCTTTCTCTACTTTCCTATGCCACATCAGAAAGCTAGAAGTACTTGGAATAAGAGGTGATCCTAGGCAGCTCATATAGAAAGGTTCCCAGTAACTTTTGTTAATGGCTGTAGAGTAGCCATATTTATTTTTATTAAAAATATTAAAAAACAAATTAGTTTTCTCTGAGCCTTATATTGTTGACCTTGACTTCAGAAAGTATCTCCTTTTAGGCTGAGTACTGAAAGAAGATCAACTATAAAATGAGAAGATTAAGGAGGGAAAAACAGTAACATACTCCCCACCCTTCAACATGATCTGTAGTTAATTTTTTGTAAGATTCTTTGGTGTAGCAATGTAGAATTTGTCTCTGATGCTCCCTTTCCAGTTGCTTCTCGTCAGCTGCATCTCTTTATTTTCCATATTTATCTTCGTTTCAATGAAATGCTTTGTCTCTCACTGCTTGTCCATGGTTTTGGCACAACTTCTGGACAATCTTGACTGAAGTGAAAAGGCCACAGAGATTTCTGACAAGTTTTGTGCAAACAGGCAGGAAGGAGGGGAGTAACCCTCTGTAAGAGAGGGTAATCGCTTAGACATAGGGAGATGGACTTATGAGACTTTCTGAAAAGCCTGTTTCCAAGTCCCATAGAACTCTGTTGAATTTTATGTCTGAACTCATCCTCCAGGATCATGTAAGAGATTTTGTTCCTATGTGACTTCTGCAAGTCATTATGAGTTGTAGCATGCTTTCTTCCCTAAGGTTAATTAAAACTTCAGGTTGTTTTCAAACTCACATTTCTCTTCAGATTTGTATCCTCAAAAAAAGTATCTCTAAATAAGTGCAAAATACCTAATATTTCAAAGCTTTTTGCCTTGTCCTAATGTAATCGGCCCAATTTTCAGCCATGCAAGTAGCATACTTGCTGCTTCTGCCAATGGCTGTGCTTACGAGTAGTGGTTGCAGCCTCAGTGTTTATTATTGCACCTTATTATGCTCATGTTTGCTTATTTATTTTCCCCAGGATTTAAAAATCTTGTGGAAGACATCATGACATTGCTTAATCAGTGGTACGTGAACAAATGCAACCTTCTGAAAGAAACAGAAGCACTTGCACAATGCAGTGGGGTACAGCAAGTTCACTATGAGATATTAGACCCCCTCTTCTGCCAGTGAAAGCAAGACTTCAGCAACTTGAAGTTTAGGACCACAAAAAAATAGATAAGCTTTGAACCATTCCCTGAAGGTTAATGGGCTTGGATGCCTGCAGCCCAGTGGGGAATGCCTGAACAAACACCTTCCACAGAAAAACCCTCACCATAGCTCTGCAGGTGACCAAACACAGGATGTGGCAGCATCATTGTGTGCTCCCGTCTTCCATTTTGTCACAATGATGCACAGAAAGAAGTTGTATTTTGCATAACAAGATCTTAAACTATTATAAATGCCTTGCCTATGCCAAATGGAGCAGGTGAGGGGGTTTGCCAGTCACAACTGGCCTGAGGAAGAAGATGTGGTACATGCTTCAGTCAGGACCATGGCTGCCTTGCATTGTATGCAAGTCTGAAGTTCTTGCAAGAACACAGCCTCCATCCCTTGAATAATGCCATCCCTATAGTAATAAGCTCTGCCTCAGAACAGTACAGTCATTTACAGCAAAGGAGTTACCAGCTAGAGCCTGAAGAACACAATACCCCGTTTCTGATGATGGCCAAGACCAGCTGCTTATGGGAGAAGTGCAGGTCTCCCTGCAGGAGACCACTTTTTGTTAGGCTAATGTGGGAAAGCATAAGGCTCATCCTAAACTTTATCAATTAGAATTAGATCCTGAAATATTCAGTTCAACACACCTATTTTTGTTCCTGTCACTCCAGCCACACTGAACTATTTTCTTAGCAATGTAAATCTAACATTGCATAAAGCTGATTTAAAGAATGCTGTGTGGCTGTAAGTGTTGGTGTCTTCACTGCAGAAAATGAAAAAGGAAGGCCCCCTTCTTCACAGGCAGTGAGATAGCACTCAGAGATATACATTTCATGGTAAACTAAAAAATGTGGGGAAAAAACAGTAAAGGAACTTCCTCAAAATGGCTGCTAGAGCCTTCCCTCATTGAAGTTGATGGGAATTTGTTAATAGACATCCATGCACTCCAGACAAGCTCTATGAGACCAGTTAAATGTTTCACTAAATTTCCAGTGTTAAATGGTTTAATTATTTCACTTCTGTTCATGTTGCTATCGAAAGCCTAACAGAAATGAAATCAAGTAAATAAATAAACGTGAGGCTGAATCTAACTGATTATTTCCTTTTCCAAACGGAGCTATCGTTTCAAATGCAAAGAAAGGGAATAAAGCCTGTGGCTACGACAGGGTTAAGAGTAAAGACTGCTCTTTTTTTCCTTCCTTTGAAATGGCTCCATGGTTCCAGAATGACTCTTTGCTTCCCCTCTTAATCTGTATTTTACGAGTGAGAAGCTTTGCATTATGCAAATCGTTAGATAGGAACAGGTGACATTTCAGCAAAGAACATGATCAGCGGCCCGGGCCTGGATTGGGCTGCTGATTTATACATTAGTATTTGTCACAAGGATCGCAAGTACTTCAGCCTACAGTCTGCAATTTGCTCTTCTATTTTTTTTCTCCTCCCCACAATCCTTAAGGTGGAAACTTCATCAAAACATTTAAAACACACTGGCTGGACCAAAGGGAGCTGCTTTTCTTCCAGAATTGGGGGTGAAACAACACAACCTTGTTTGGGCGACTGTTTCCTGGTGTTAATTGTCACTGCATGGTTGTTTATTGCAACTTCAGGACCAAGCAGAGCACATCTGCACAACTCCAGAGCCAGATCCTCTCCAGCAGTGACCAACCGCCCTGGTAGTCCATTGGCTTTATTGCAGAAGGGGGACCATCATCAGACGGGTAACTTGGTGTCCTGGGCTCAGCAATAGCAGTCATTTTCCTCCTTCTTAGTAGCTGGTGCAGTGCCATGTTTTTGACTCTCAGCCTGGGAACAGCGCTGATAACACCAATGTTTTTAGTTGCTGCTCAGTAATATTTACTCTGACCACGGTCTTTCTGAGCCTCATGCTCTGCCAGGGAGGAGGGGAAGCTGGGAGGAAGCATAGACAGGACACCTGACCCAAAATAACCAAAGAGGTATTCCATACCGCAGCACATCATGCCCACTATATAAACTGGGGGCAGTTACCCGAAAGGGAGATCACTGCTCAGTCAGGCTGGGTGTCAGTCGGCTGGCGGTGAGCAGTTGTATTCTCTTCCCTTGTTATTTCCCTTATCATTATTATCATTGGTGGTAGCAGTAGTGATTTGTGTTATACCTTAGTTACTGGGCTGTTCTTATCTCAACCCATGGGAGTTACACTCTAGATTCTCCTCCCCATCACTCCGGGAGCAGGGGGAGGGAGGTGGGGGGGGAGTGAGCGAACAGCTGCATGGTTTCTGAGTGACAGGCTAGGCTTAAACCGCAACACTTGGACTTTCATTTAAACTTTGTCAAACACCTACAGAACAGACATCTTCAAGGTAAAAAATGTGTCGGGATGAAAACGTTTATAGTCCATTTATATTTTTTCTCCTGGACATTCTCTAATGGCAGGCAGGCTCAACACAGATTGATTTGCATGCCATGAGATATGTTTTGGACTGTAATTTTTTCCTGGAAAAACTACTGGAAAAAAAAAAAAGGGGGGGATTTACTGCGCTGAATTTAACATCAGGAGCAGTTGTTTTTCTTTCTTTCATCTTCTAGTTCTCTGAAGCATTTTGTTTTTTACTTTCATAGTGGATTTGCTCCTCTCCTGCTAAAACCTTAAACTGTGACTGTAGCTTAAATCAGGGAACAGGAGAGGTAGTTAAATGGCCACAGTGTCATTCAAAAGCCAGTTAAACAATGCTGTTCACAGCAGCCTGCTCGTGCTCCTCAGCATGGGTAGAAGCGCGTTGGTGTGAAGGATGTGGTGATTGCATGCTGCTCCTCATCCCTGCCTTGTGTGAGAGGCACAACTACATGGCAATTCCAAACACCGTATTTGACAAATACAAACCAGCAACAAATTTACCCCAATGCAGATCGCTCACATGATTTCACAAGAGTCTGTAATGCAAATATAATCTGTTGGTCTTCTTTTAAGCTGCCTTCCTGCCCAAAGGCACCAGGGCAGGGCTGTACATGCTCTATGGCACTCATAACCATGGGACAGTGTCAGAGGCAATGCCAGTTATACATTTATTTCAAATCAGGGAAGAGGGAGATGCAGAGGCATTTCTTTCCCCATTTGGTGATGCTGGTGGTGTCTGCTTTTCCCTGTCACTGCCTGAGCCCATCCCAGGCAGGGACCCTCCTTGACTGTGCATCCCTTATTGTGGCCTGCCTTTGTTCTCAGCACTCAGCTGAGTCTCTGTGGATGGTTCCTGTGAGGTTAATAAATAAATGACTGGGCTGTGGGAACCTTTGCTCTACTCTATGTTCAAAGGCTGCATTGTCTTGCGTTCCTGAGCTGGGCAGGAATCAAGCAGCAAAAGCTGCTGTCACATCTCAAATCTCCCTAAGATAACACTTGGTCAAAAACAAACTCAATTTTCTTAAGGTTTTTTCTAAGGGCCATGCTACTTAAGAAGCTGGTGTATGTCCTTCCCTTCCTCTCTTTTAGCCTGGTCTTTTGGCTATTTCTTTGGCAAACACAAGTGCAAAAACAATTCTCACCAATGCTGTCGGTCCTGGACATCTTTCATCTGTTATGTAAGCATCTTAGGTCACATTTTGGTTTGCACCTTGCCATAATTGGTTATTTAACAACATTAATTGGTTAATTAATTGACATTAATGGTTCTTTTGGGTTAAACTTGAATGAGAAGCTACTTTCTAACACAAACTGTACAAAGCACTTATGGCATTTCTTGAAGACTGGTTGATTTGAGTCCATGACAATGAGATAATTATGGTTATCCTCATTTTACAGGATGGGAAGCTGAGGAAGAGATACAACAAAATACTTTGTCTGGAAGAAAGATGCCCATGTGTATTCAAAGTTATCATTCACAGTTTTGAATCTCTTTTCGTATTTATACTCTATCCCATTTGTATACCAAACAGCTTGCTGAGGCCGGAAGGTACGTGCATGTCTATCCTATAGCAGGTATGAACAGTAGGTCTCCCACATGTCTTCACAGAAAAGCCAGCATCATGTTTGTAATTTCTTTGTTAATAGTATGTTAATACCAAAACTTCTGTGTATAGAGGTGATGCTGATTTTGTAGGTGTTTAAAGGTAGTGATTTCTCCAATTGAATTAAAATAGAAGTATATGAGAAAGAGAGAAGAAATTATGTATTATTAAATGTGAGACATTGAGATATAGATCAAATTGTCTTGCCTAATAGAACTGAAACCTCACCCCAGGTCTCCAGCCTCTTCCTATCACAGCAGGGAATCCTCCTTGGTTTCTTGATAAAGGGGACTGGTAGTTAAAGCGTTTATGTTACCTGTGGATTTTTAAATTACAGGTAAACTGCATGTCTTGGATATATTTGTATTCTTTCAGATGAGTAAAAGTAAGTCCAAGTTAAGCAAGAACTTTTTCCATGGTATAAATTTAATTCCCGTATATATCCTCAGTATGAGATTCTTTTAAAGACCTCTTTCAATTCACTCCCTGATTGCCTAAGAAAAGATGGATTTTATGTGCTAAGGAACATTAAGATGTGCACAGCAAGGTGCATTGACCCATTTGATAGCTGTTTTTTCTTGATAGGTTCTTCTATATGGGCATATACTTGTAATGCAGCTGCTACCACAGTCTGTCAGGACATGTATTTTGCGGTCACCCTGCCTCCGGTCAGCAATGTCAGCTGGGCTGGAGACAAGAGTCATCTATCCCCAGTCATTTAAGAGCACTGGGGAGTTGTCTTTTCATGGATGAATACAAGAAAATTGTTTATGACTGTTACCTGCAGGCTATTGGTAATGCAAGGCAGAATGAGAAGAGGTTGTCAATCTGTGAGTCTGATTGTGGGGTATTCTAGGGTGGAGGGCATTGTCTTTATAGTTGGGGTTGTATTCCTGTATTCCTTTGTCTGTGCAAAGGAATGATCTTGACTTAATTGAAATCACAGAATCATAGAATCATAGAATAGTTAGGGTTGGAAAGGACCTCAAGATCATCTAGTTCCAACCCCCTTGCCATGGGCAGGGACACCTCACACTAAACCATCCCACCCAAGACTTCATCCAACCTGGCCTTGAACACCGCCAAGGATGGAGCACTCACAACCTCCCTGGGCAACCCATTCCAGTGCCTCACCACCCTAACAGGGAAGAATTTCCTCCTTATATCCAATCTAAACTTCCCCTGTTTAAGTTTGAACCTTACCCCTTGTCCTGTCATTACAGTCCCTGACGAAGAGTCCCTCCCTAGCACCCCTATAGGCCCCCTTCAGGTACTGGAAGGCTGCTATTAGGTCTCCACACAGCCTTCTCTTCTCCAGACTGAACAGCCCCAACTTCCTCAGCCTGGATCATCAGTTGCTATCTCAAACCTGTGGCCATCTTATTGTCTTAAAGCAAACCAGCAGATCAGGCCTTTTTTTCTCATAGAATCGTAGAAGAGTTAGTGTTGGAAAACGCCTTAAGATCATCCAGTTCCAACCCATCTACCATGGGCAGGGACACCTCACACTAGATCATGTTGCCAAAGGGTCTGTCCAACCTGTCCTTGAGCACTGCCAGGGATGGAGCCTTTACCACTTCTTTGGGCAACCTCTTCCAGTGCCTCACCACCCTCACTAAATAACTTCCTTATATCTAACCTGAACTTCCCCTGTTTAAGTTTAAACCCCTTGTCCTATTGATACAGTCCTGATTTGCCTGTAATACACTTTAACTGTCTCTTATCTGATAGAATTCCTAAGGAAGACGATTTTGCAAGCTACAGACATATGACACTGCTCTCCCTGCAGACTGGAGGAGAGCTGGGAGAAAGACTGTGTGCACAACAGGACTGTGAGGCAGGTGGAAAGCTTGAAACCAAGCAAGGTGGGGAATCTACTGCACAACTTCTGAACCTTGGGTAGATCAGGAAAGGCTTGGTTTTTAAGGGGTTGCCCAAACATCCTTTAGAACAATAGCAAACCAAGTGGTGATCTGTGAGTGAGGATTTAAACCTGGGGTTCCAGGAGTGTTAATAAACTCAACACGACCCTTAAATCACAGAATAATAAATTAATTATTGCCCCAGAAAGTGAGGAGTTACAGTTCTGGAATGGCTTATTTTCCCTTTGCAGAGATGCATTTTACAGACGGAGTTCTTGTAAGTCATGAATTGTTATACAGATTCCACCTTAAATGTATTTTATCAGGCTGCACTGGTAAGCTCATGCTAATATTGGCTCCAATAAAGAACAAATCAGTGCCCAACTCGACTCGTCTTATCGCGCAGTCAAAACTGATGGCTGGAGAAGTCATAAAGATCCCATTTAATCTCTCGCCTATCTATCACTGTGAATGTCTTTATCCTTTTTGTGCAGTGGTAATATCTGCTCATTATGAAAGCAAAATAGATCTGGCATGAATAAAAGCGGAATGAAGTGCTCACTTTGATTTTGACAGCATGATCAGTGGAAGCAGTAATCTGTGAGAATCAAAAGGGCTAAATTATTCCATAACAGTAATTTGAGGGAACAGCTCAGAGCATACACATCTGCTTTCATATATTGTGACGTGCACTGATAAAACATCCTTCCCAATTTACTCTCTCTGTGCTTGACTAATCTGCAACAGCTCTCACAATGTCTAATCATGCCATCAAAAAGGAGAAGAAGTTCAATTGAGACTCAAATGAAAGAAGATTGGAAAACTATCCTCAATTGAAATTACATTTGTAAATGAGCCATAGTTTTTCTGTTCAGAGTGCGTTATGGTAAATCTGCCTGAAGAAGTAGTTATGCTGAAGAACAGCAACATGTATCTAGATTGTATTTATTCCATTACTGCTCAAGTAAAATTATGGCAGCTTGGAAACCCTGGGGCATGTTTTCAAAACTGATATGCCAAATTCATAGTCAGATTCCTGCAGTGTAATCATAGCACCACTGGCCAGCTGAAAGATTCCCAATACATATAAATTACACAGCCAGGATACAGTTATAGGGGTTTTATTTTTAACAATCCTGTTATGGGAGATTTTTTCCTGTATTTGCAGGCTGGGCAATGACCATACTTTTCTTACTTTCTTCCTTTGTTTGGGGCAGGTTTTGGAGCTTTAATATACTTGAAACACAAAACCTAGGGTTACTCTGAATGTGATATGAGGATGTATCCTGCTGATCCTCCTGGACAAAACCACAGCCTGAAGCACCTGTGGACTGGGTAGAATATTCAAAGTGAGACAGTCATATTAAAGCCCCTGTACTGGATATTCTCATTCTAGTTGTTGACGTCCTTTTAACACACAGTAAAAAATCTCATTCTTCCTAAAACTTGTTGGCCTCATTTCTGATCTTTGTTAATTCAAGTCTATCCCATGTCACTCCAGACTATGAAGGCATATTGTCACCTCTGTTGGCATCTCACTTCAAGAAGTGTTGTCCTTCCCGCATCTTCTCCCAGAGCCACATGTTTTGGTCAGCCAAGGTATTGTCTCTGTCTATCATTTTGATTAGACTCACACAGTACTGAATTTATTAAAGCTGGCAGTAGTGGGTAAACCCTTGCTGGTAAGATCAGTAATGAGCCTCTCTTGAATGCCTATTTTCCTAGTACAGCCAAAGAAATGGTGATTGCCTCTTTCGTAGACCTGTCATGGGGTTCACTGATGCACCTCCTTGCATTGTGTATTTCTACAATAAGGATGTACCTATAGATCTGAAAAGGCACAGGTAAGCAAACGATAGTGCTGTCAACTCTGCTGATATTGCTTGCTGATCTGCTACCTGCTTTGGGAAATATGAAAATATTAACCAACAGGGCATATTTATCCCAGGAAACTATGGCTGGGCACCATTCTGCAACTATTTAGGTCTTGGTGAAACCTCTGGTAATCTTACTTGCATTAGAAAAGCATGGGTGAGCAGTTGCTACTACTCCTGATGTTGCTTTTAAAACTTAGCAAAATAATTCAATGAATATTCAGTCTAGTTTTTAATCATCTTTTGCTCCTTTTTTACCTTGTTTTCTGCAAACGCTTGAGTTCATATCTAGGCCTGACTTTCCCACTACAAGCCTGACTGGTCAGGACTTTTTTTGAATCTGCTCAACAGAAAATTCAGTCTCTGAAAAATGGGAGTAGGGAGTGGGAAAAAATCAAATCAAAATAATTATTTTGCATAATTTAATTAGATTTTGAGCTGAATTTAAATATTTTCTTTGGACATGTCTTTGCACAGGAGATGTACTAACGGCTTATGGAAATTGTGTATCAGCTCTTTCTTATTCCCATTTCTATTATTGGCTTGACTAGATATCCCATGATAAAATGTAATGTCTTTTCACCTTACATGTCTATGATACATCAGGATAGACCTGTGACCATGGCAGATGTTGGAGGCTGTGCTAGAATAAAAGCATATGTGAGACGTCCAGAGAACTTTTCCTGTGACGTACTTCCTGTCACTTGTTGCTTCTCATGCATTCACTATATCTACTATTAGACTCACAGCCCTTGGACAGGGACCTGAATTTTTTATTGACCAAAATATTTGCATCTTGTCTAACTAATATGGCGAGCAATTTTGGCATAAAAAAAACCCCATCAACTAAAATTGATTTTCAACTGTGCACATTTTAGTAGTTAGGTCTGGAATATGCATTCGTTAGGGGAACAGATATAATATCATGTGGCAAAAAAAGCATGTAGCTCACAGCATCTGTCCAATTACTACTTAGCAATAAGGTTTGATGAATAAAGAAATTAATCCTAGAATGTTGCATAAAATGTGGAATTATACATTTTTTTTAGATAGTAAAAATAACAGATTGCTCCTTTATTCTTGGGTATTCTGGCTTTAGTCATTGTTTTAGTGATTTTTAGGGGGTGAATTTTTGACATCTATGTGAAATATACAACAGCGTGTGAATAAGCATCATAGATATTTTCATTCATCAAAACCTAGAAAATACAAATTCATGTTTTAAATTCAAGGATATTAGGTTAGTGTAGAAGTTTTTCTACCTTCATCTGCAATAAAAGGCTGGTTTTAGGGTTTCCTTGCAAGGACAGCTGTGTAAATACTCTCTTTCAGAATATACTTGGTCATGTAGCAGCAATGTAACAGGTGACTTGCCTTACAGGTAGGCATGTATTGTGACAAAAGTTATGCACAATTAACCTTGACTCCTCAAATACTTCTGCCCACACCCAACTCCACCCACAAGATTAGCCACATTAAGGTCAATAGAACTAATTACACCCTAATTTAGGTTTGTGCCTAAGCATTTGCAGTATTAGAACTTAAAATGTTAAGATCTTTGAGGAAATGTCTTATCTTTTTACTTGTTTCTGTTCCTAACACATTTTGAGATATTAAAAAGTAAGAAGGGATTATTTTTATCTGTATGTTGTCAAGATCTCTGGTTTTGGACTGGTTCAAAAGGTAATCTTCTGTTGCCTATTCACCTCCAAGGTATTCTAAAGTAATGTGTATATCAATAATTAGCTTACCACGTTGTTTTTCTCTGCCAAAGACCCACAAAGAGGCTTTAAGGATAAATGAGGCTGTTACGGTGATTAACAATACAGTGATGCATAGCAGACAACTGGCTACAAACTGCTTGAGTTACCGCACTCGTGTTCATTCCTAATTTTCTCTGTGGAGCATCAGATTCAGGGATGAAGCAGTGGACTAAACAGGTTCATGGTTATTGGCTTGAAGCAAAAAGAAAGAAAACCAAATCTGCTGATAAAAGGCTGGCTACCTCTCCTGTCAGTGTTACCACTGAACTTCAAAACATTTTAGACACTCAGCCTCATCCTCCTTTGCTGACTGATGATGGCTCCTGGTCTTATTGATAGAAATTGCCTTTCTCTGTTCATTTGGCTATCACCCTTTCATAGCAGTGTTTTCAGCATCACTCTGGTAACAGCTGGGAACCAAGGGCTTTTTAAAAATCACTACAATGCTGTTGTGCTCTTTTCCATCCTCGCATATCATTCAAATTAGGACAAAATGTGATTCTGGTGAGCACCGCAATGTGTTTATTTGCATTACAGCATCCAGCCACTAATTGTCTGAGCACTGTACACAACTGCAGACAGAGAGCAGACAGGGGTAATAAATGGCAGCTGCAGCACAAACTTCAAACTATATAGAAACCTACATGTCTGTGTCTGTGGTCTGTGCTTTACTGAAATGCCTCCCACTGATTCTATATACTTGCCTATGAGACACACAGTACAACTGAGGAGCTTCTGACTCTTCCTGTGGTCTTTCTCAGCCAAAAGTATTCATTTGTGTTAGTACATAGACCTTGTAAAAAATGATGATTGTTTTAAGAGATAAAGATGCTGACATCTCACAGTGTCAGTGAACACGTGTCAGAAGACGCTCTGCACCAAAACGATTTGTAGTTTCCCTTCATCAAGCCTGAGGAACATGAGATTGTCAATGCCAGTGCACTTTTTCCATTTTTAAATGAAAACAATCAAACTAAACAACCAACACGGTGATATTTTGCATTTTTACGTCAGCTGCAGCTGAGCTCGGGCCATTTCTGCATCCTATAATTCGAGTGTTCCCCAGCCACTGAGGGTCGGCAGGCTAGGGTGAATGTGCATGGAACCACGGGAAAGAAGTTTGTTCATGGTGGGTTCACAGTGGTTTCAGCCCTGGTTTTGGCACCCTGGCCCAGATAGCAAATGTACCAGGCAGGGAATCGTCTATATTTAGCAGCCAACCCATAGGAATGGCTGCACATACTGGCAATATTCAAATAGAGCCTTTGCATACATCCAACTCCAAGTCCTAAACCTTTTACTAGAGATGAACACTTACATCCATTTATTGAAAACACAGCAGTAAGGGATGATGTGCCCTCATATATGTCAGTTTACAGGTTAGACAGCTTAAGCAGGCCATGGGAGATGAGTCCTGCCCCTTCCTTGGCCTGACAGAGTTCAGACCAATGTCTTCTTCTCCAGGCTGTGCTGAGAAAGCGGAGAGGAATGAGGCTGTGAGTGAAACTGGTGATTCTGTGGGAGGAGAATAGAGGCAAAGAGAGGACATAACTCTACAGGAAACAGAGGAACAATTCATGGTGCACTAGGTACAAATGGAGCCTCAGGGGTCTACAGCCCCAGGTCTGTTCCTAGGGCTTTTTTGCCTTTCTCACCCTGGGTGAGACCCCAATGTGAAGGTCCAGACGGGCTGCACTGCTCTAACTGTGTTTGGAGAGCCCCTGGTAGAGAGTCAACACTGTCAATTAAATGAGATTTCCTGCCAAGACAGCTGTGCTACCAGCTCTACTCAAGATGCTAAAAGTGCTCTTTTGCTGGCACAGCAGCATCCACAGATGGGGTACAGCTGAGATGTTTCTCTGTTAATCAGGAACAGTGTTGAGGACCATGATTTTGTATGACCTCTCTTAACAGGATGTAATAAGGGTCACCCTGCTCTGAAAGTCAGCCTTGACTCATGCTTGGGTCTGAAACAGTTGGAATTCCGGCCTGTGCTTTCATACCTTTGTTATACTGCTAAATATCATGGGGTAGGAGAATCCGTGTTTGGTGCAGCGTTTGTGCACCACTCTGTTTCACTTTATAAACATCTTTTATGTAAATCAAGTGTTAATTATCCCCGCTCTGTATTTTGTGTTGAATATCATTGTTTTAATTACAGGCTTCATCCCAGGTTAAGCCTGCATGCCTGTTGTTGAACCAATTATCATAAATTCCCCTGTAACAATTAACAATATTGGTACAGAGCTGCATGTATTTTAAATGTTATAATTATGCTCAGCTCTTTTGTTAATTGGCCTATCTGACTCTTTACTTTTTATGCTGCTCATCTGCTCATTACCGCAGCCATTTAATTCAATTAGCACCTTAATTAGAAGAACAGCCATGTCCAATGTCGTAGGACTTGTCAGCGTACGCGGCTTGATTAGCAAAGACAAACACACCATGCAAATCAGGCTGTAACATTTGGGGGCGGCAGGAATGGAAGGCAGCCAGCTGGTGAAGTGGAAAAGGAGCGTGTCTTCATCCCCCAAAGCTTTGCCAGGAGGGAGAAAATAAAGAAGGCATCAGACTGAGGAAGGAATAAAATAATTTACAATTCCACGAGTTAAGGCATCACTTAACACGAATGGTGTGTAACTCCTGGGGACGGTGTCACTGCTAAATTATCTCCTACCCCCAGTGCTCCTAAAAAAGAAGACAGAAAGCAAGGGAGATGTGTAAAAAGAATGCAGTAATATTCTACCATATCATGTGTCCTTTCCAGAGGAGGAAGCCAAACCCCAAAGTCCAGGTTCAGAGGGAGAGAAAGGGATAAAAAGAAACACCTTGATCCCAGGCTTTGGTTCAAATCTGCGCTGCTCCACTCATCAGTGGCAAATGAGGAGTGGGCCCGGGGTATTTTAAAATCACCCATTTGACCTAGGCCCTCCCATTTAAGCAGCAGCACAGCTGAGAAGAGACTTGGGAAGCTGTAGGAATCGTATTAAAATAAAAAAATAAAAAAGCTTCATTTTCTAAGAGCAGTTTAAGTCTCAGTTTTGTTTTGTGCCAGTCTATTTAAATCTTTATTCCCTGCCTATTAATTCTCCTAATTAGAATTAAATGAAGCATGCTAAATTGCTAGATTAACCAATAATTAAGCAGGCAAAGCACTAATGTTTAATACACACAGGCAGCTCTTTCTCTTCTGTGATAGCACCGTGTCATGCCTGCTCATTTTATTTGAAAGGAATTAAGAGGCTTGTCTTCCGTGATCAACACCCCCTCTCCCATATTAACTTACATAAAATAAAGACTTTCCCAAAAGGGGATCAGTTTCTGGCTAGTTATTAAGGAACTCCTGGGTTTATATTTTTAATTCCTTATCTGTAAGTCCTTGCAAAACCTATTTGAATCAGTTGGCTCAGGAAATCCAACAGCTGTACATATATTTAGCAGATGGTAGATTTTAATTAAAATGATATATAGTTTGTGGTGCTCCTTTTATTCTGTGTTTGTTTCTCTATTTCTGCTCACGTAATGAGATCCTATACTTACTTCCAGAGGATGGCAACCGCTCTCCCTCCCCCTCATCTCCCCATCTTGTGTCCCCTTCTTTCAATATTAATTTTACTTATTTATACATTACTTTGTCTTTATGGCATATACCTTAGTGTGGGATCTCTCGATGCCATCCACTTCTCTCAGTGTTTAAGAAAGGGGCTGTGCAGACTGTCTAAATCAGTAGACTCCATTGCCATAGGTGTTCTTGAAGGTCTTCACTTGGGTGTGTAGGTGCCGGCAGAGCTGGGGTTGGGAGCAAGACCCGCATGTTCAGGAAGATGTTTGTGCCTCTTCTGGAGGAGCTTGTTGATGTGTATGCCTTGAGCATGTAACTCAGCCATGTACAGAGGGCAGCAAAGACTCATGACAGGGGTTTCTTAAAGCTGTTCCGTCCCATGGTGACTGAACGCATATGTTCATGTCTTTTATTCCTTGACTTCAGCTGTTAGCCAAAATTTGGAACATTTTTGGTTGTTCCCCCCGAGGAGTGGAAAAAGTGTGACAGGATGTTTCTCTAGGTATGTCTACGTGGTCTTTTGCAGACAGGTCCAAATTCATTTTGTCTCTGTCCTGAGCAATCCCCCTTTGAAGAGGAAGCTGTGTGGCTGTGTCACTGAGCCATGACTTCTGTTTTGATACTGCTTTGCAGTTGTTTGGCTTGCATCACTGGTGGGGTAACTCTGCCTTTGATGAAATGGTGTAACAGAAAAAGCCAGTCCAGAAGTCGTGTTTCCCAGAGATACCAAACAAGAGGCTATGTGTCTGCTCACAGTCCCAACTCTCTTGTGGCCAGCACTTTGCCCCAAAAGAGATCTCTCAAAGTGTCTGTTTAAACAATATAGTTGAAATGATGTAATGTCTCACTGCAGCTGAAAGTCTTGTTTCTTCTCACTTCAGGTGATCCAACCCCTTTTGGTACTTTTATGAGCATCTTCTGAGATAATTTTCCTTGCCAGCCTGGAGGAAAACCAGTGCAACAAAAAAGACTTTTCCCACTGGAAATTGGATCTGCATGCCATATAGCCAAATGAGCATGGAGTCATCATGAGGGCCAGAGCAGGATCTGCAGCTGGTGAAAATGGGCAGCGGTGGGACTATCTCTTTTAATGTCGGTAAGTCAGTAGCATAGCCCAGATATCACCAAAGTGCAATTTATAGTTTTAGATAGGCAGGCATATCGTGGAGTAATGAAATGAATGACAATGAAAGAGAACAGGTTTGATTTTATGTCCTCTCAAGTCCTGCTGGCTTTGGGGAAAACAAAGCATCATTGCTGAAGCCATTGAAACTGCCCGATTTCAGAATTTTTTTTGAGGAATACAACTCAGATTCCTTAATAACATCAAGAATTTTAAAGGTCTTGCTCCCAGTTTGTGCAAAAATTTCCTAGCAGCTCCTTTCCATTGTGTTGGGGTAGTTTTGTGTTCTTGTTCTACACACACCTCTACCCAGCTGGAGCAACACCAAGCACTTACAATGTGGAGTTTAAGCTTTGCAGATAGTAGCATCTGGTTATGTTTTCTCTCCATCTCTCTCACATTCTTCCCAATGTCAGGCTGTGTAGGTTAGCATAGCCTTGAATGCTTAGGCATAAACCTCTTTAAAGACAATGCAAATGCGTGTACCTGAATACGAACAAGTGCTTGGGGACTTGCTGAGGGCAATTTGTAGAGTCATGACCCAACACAGGTTTGAATCTAGACAGGTTCAAGTTGAAAACACAATGAAATTAAAACAGTAGCTCAGAGACATTAGGGGTAACCATGACCACTAAAAATTTGATCTGGTTTTGTAGTTGCTTGTGAAGCAAACCCCACTGGGCTCTACAGACCTACAGATTAACGTGGGGAATGATACATGCCCTCTGAATACCAAGAAATATCAGCAACATGCTGGGGCCTTGGAAGTCAAGGTAAATGCAAGACACGAGTGAGTTGCTTCATTTCTGTGAGGGGCCAGCTTGAGCAAGTTGGATTCTGATTTCTCAGCTGTCCTATGTTATGAAGCATGTGGCCCCTGCAGTACATGCTGAGGACAGTGGAGTCTGCCTTCCCTTTTCAGCTGGCTGTTTGATTGATTCACTCCTCTTCTTTTTTTCAAACCAAGCTTCTTACATGTTTTGGTGAACATCTTCGTCTCTAGCACCTCTGTTGATTCCATGTGTGTGTGTGTCTGCGTGTGTGCATGTGCATGCCTGTGTATTGCATGTCATCTGCTTGATGCAGTAATATCCCGGGGGAATGTGCAGGCTGTAAACTTCTTCATAACATCCTGTTCCTGCAACTTGAAGATATTGACTCTGGAGGGAAACAATGGCATGAATAAAATAAAAATAAAAAAAGTTAATTATCCTTTGTGTTTGTAATTTAATTAAAGATGCAGTAAAGTTTTACTGTTTTTCCAGGTGATGATGTTTAGGGCTCTGAAAAGCTATTTGTGCTGGTGAGATTAAAGTGCATTTTAAAATGTTCCCCGAGCACTTTCACATTTGTTGATAGATTTTTAAATTAAACTTTAAATTGTAATCTAAATTACCTCCAACAATTCATGGTCCCTGTAATGAACTCCCACCATTCCTGCTGTCATCTGACTATGATATACTGTAAATGGTAACTGCTCAGGGTTTTACTCAAGAGTGCTTTAGTATTACTGCACTATATTAGTTGTGTACAACCCTCAAATAGAAATCAAAGCACAGCACAGGTTTGGTTTAGCATAGTAACTTTATTATTTGCTAGTCTTTAGTCTTAGTGAACACTGTTACTGCTAATCATTTGGGACCTCATAGAATATACTTCCAAATAATTTTTTAGGCACTCCTGTCAAGGTAAAAGTATTTGTATTTTATCAGCCAATGAGCTTTTGGACATTATTCCTTAATGGGTAAAATAAAACTAATTGGGGAATATGAGTTCAAGTGCTCATTCGTAAAGTGACCATGGCTCATTGGCCCCTGAGGCACAGTTATAAAAAAAAACTTTCATAAATGATTGATGTAAATTCAAAGAGGAAGAGAAGATTGCAGTGGGATAGTGGAAATAATTCACTGTGGGATGCTCCATGGCATGCTGAGACCAAGCAGTTTCCAAGGAACTGCTCAGAGCAGAATCTAACTTGAAGATCATTGACTGCCCCTGCTAAATCATATAGCCTGAGGCTCATGGACCTGTTCCTGGGATGGAAAGGACTCCAGATGTAACCTGGTTTGATATCCATGGGAAGCTCTAAGCATCTCTGAACACCTACACATGTGGAAAATTAGAAGAAAAATTTATTTCCACAAAATAAATTAAACAAAAACAAATTAAAAAACCCAACCAACAAAAAACTTAACAGCAAATATCATGGGGAAGAACAGAAGGAGTAAATAACCCGAGCGAGGACTGTTTTGCTGAAGAAGACTGCTCTGTTAGGATCCAGCAGTCTTTCCTATAAGGACTTATTGGCACAGGGTTTTATCTTTCTGCTGAAATCTCTCAGTGGACTTTCCTTCCACACAGCTACATAAGCTGAAGAGGCCCCTGCTTTTGGTCTCCACATGTTCTCTTTTTTAATTACATATTATATAAAATGAAAACTGGGTTGTTTGGTTTTATTGAATTTCTTAGCTCTCCTCTTATGAGAGAAACAAACACTATTCGTGTTTCCTATTCACCTTTGCCATTTGTCATCATTCAACATGTCAACAGCCATGCTGGTAAATGTGATCATTAAGTTCATTGCTTTTCCTTATTCCAACCCCCTCATTTTGGATGAGTTCTCTATTTAACCATAAAGCTATTGTACTTTTCTCTTTCAAACCCTTTCCTTCTTAAACCCATCTGCTGCTATGCTACTAGAAGGAGAATGACAGCATCTATGGTGCCAGCATGCCGCAGTCACTGCCGGCCAGTGGCACTCTGTATGAGTTTCCTCTTTCGCACTCTCCATCTGCCTCTTGCCATCTGTCTCCTGTCTGCCAAAGGCAGATTGTGCCAAACTATCCCAGTACCTTCCTTTGATAAGATATCTGATTTTCTAGTCAAAGGAAATGCATTAGATACCATCTATCTGGACTTCAGTAACACATTTCATATGAGGTGATGATCAGTTGAGCTGCAGGAGATGGGAATGGGAAGAAGGACTAAGGGGTGGGTAATAAGCCTGCACAAGTGGGACAAAACTGAGAAGTCCTGAGATGGAAAGTGCTGACCTGAAAGAAGGTTGCTAAGTAATCACTTTTGGACTGGATATTGTTGAATATTTTCACCTGTGATTGGGGCAGAAGAAAGGAAGGAAGGATGAAAGAGGGTTGATGCTGATGTTTACTAATGAACCAAAACTAAGGGTTAGCTACAGTCTGAAGGAGGATCAATCATTGAGAAAGAACTTGGTAACTTTTGGACTGAGGTAGCTGTAGAAAACTGTACAAAACACAAGGTCATGGCTGGCGACTGGAAGTGAATATGTCAATACAGTCTGGGAATGACAGAGGTAAAATGTGTCTGTGGTGCTGGCTGGTCACAGTTGATTATGATGCAGGTTTTGAAAAGCAAACATAAATTATCAGGAAGAAATCTTCCAAGTGATAAAAAGGATGGTAAGTGAAAATCTGAATGTTTATGTAAATTCATTTACATAAGGTGTAAAGACCTTGGTGGGAAATGAAGCTGAAGAGGTGCTGTGGCAAATGAATATATTGGGGTGGAAAATTAAACTCTAGAGTTTCTTCAGAGTAGTCTATGAGCAGAAAAAAGTTAAAAACCCAACCACAGCAAAAAGGTTTTGAGATAGCTCTTGATGATTGAGAAGTAACACTGTTGCCTATGAAATCAGGCATCTTCAGTGGATGACCCAAGAGATCTCTTCCACTAAGACTGTGAGTAAGTGCAGTGACTGTCTTTTTGTCTGGTATGCTTCAATCCCAGGCAATGGCTTTGGGTAGTCACAAAAATACTGAAGCGACTATTGAGGTGCAGCATCACCTCATCACCTAGACCCCTTAAACAGTGCCTATATGCCAAGAAAGAAAGAATGTTTAGGAGGTGAAAACAAAAAACAGAGACACCTAAATAGGAGTAATAAGACAGTGAATAGGAAGTCAGACTCATCCAACAGCCATTTATTCAGATTTTTGGTTGGATTTTCATTTATTGTACAAACAACCTGACCAACCATGAAACAGAGCAATGAAATGAGGTGGTAATAAACACTTCTCCATACGCTGCTCAGCTTACAGTTTACATTGTTTCTTCGTCTCTCTCCTTTCCATTTCTGTTCTGGAAAGACACAACCGAAAGAAAAATAAAAGTAAAGAACCCATTATGTCTCATGGTGAAACCTCAAGAGGAGATTCCTACAGAAAGGCATGAAAAATTCTGTAGGTACTTGACATGTACTAACAGTAGATAAAGGTGTTGCAGCCTCTTATTAATAGATGGAAACCTGGATGACTTATATATGGGAAAAAGTAGTTAGTAGCAAATGGGAAGTTTTGTCTAGAAAAGCTATTAAAGAGATGCAATTCCCAGGCTATTCAATATATTTAAATTTACTGAAAAAAAAATATATTTTATGCCACTTTATAAAAGAACAATCAAAAAATTTAAAGATTTCAGGAAAAAAAATTGAAAATGTAATTTAGGTCTAGTATAAGGTGCATTTTTTTTAAGATATTCAGGGAATTCCATCTATTTAATTTATAAAAAAAAAAAAAAAAACAACCCAAAATAAAAAACATACAAGATATGGCTTACAACAACAGGCAGCTGCATACGGAAGCAGTTTCTCACTGCTGGTGGGGTTTCAAACAAAAGTACACCAAGACCCAGCGGTTGAGGAGCACTGGATGCATTCTGATTAGAAAAGTACTCCAGTGAGGTTAATTACCCGGGAGAAACACTTACATTAGGCACAATGATTTCTCTGTCACTGTTTGATCACCCCAAGTCATGATACTTTAAAGAAATTATGAGTTTGATGTGGCGTTTCTGGGGTGAAGTTTCTCTGTAGTAAGTCTGACCGAATTACCCTACTGATAGATAAATCTATCAGTATTTAAACATCTTTGCTGCTGAAGGCCTCTGCATTTATCAGCCTGCATTTCTGAAAAAATGCATACTTTATATTTCCATTTTACTTACAATTGAGAAGCTTAAAGGAGCTTGGCTTTCAGTTTGTACTCAATTTCTGCCATTGAAGACAGAGACATCAGAAAGCATTCCTCAGCTCTGAAGAGCGGAGGCCATGCTGTGCGATCCTCTGTACCTACACACAGGGCACACTCTTTGCAAAAGACAGAGTAGGATGCTTCTTTTGTGAGGAAAGTGAGACTGCAGCTATAAGACAAACTGCTCTAAGATATGTTTTGCCTATAGTACTACTTAAAAAAATAATATAAATTTGAGTGAATCTTCCTTCAACTTTTGTTTTTAAAATAAATGCTGTTATTTCAGCTCTGCGTTCTTGATGACAAGCAATTGATGGGTTAATTGTCTTCTTATTCCCACTGAATTGAATAGGAGAGCATCTGCAAATACTGGGTCAGCCGTGTGAGTAAAGCGTTCATTGTTCACTGCTTACAGAATCCCTGCACTATATGACAGTAAATATTGTTTTCTCCCAGTCTAAAAGCAGGCAACTCCAGTTTTTCTGGAGAAAAGCTTCTTTTTTCTTTTAAGTAAGACAGAAAATAAAACAAAAAGACAACATTTTTGTGGGCATAGAGATTTATTCCCCCTTTCTCTAATTTGTTAAGTCAAACTTTCCTGATTTTATGCTATATGCAGGCAAATATTTCTGAAATAAAACTCTATCAATTTGTAACATAAATATTCATTCTTTTAAATGCAGGCAGGGTTATTAACTATGACAGAGCACTTTGGGCATTTCCCCTAAAGGACATTGTTTCTTTTTTTCCCATTTGACAGTAATAGAGAAATACCCTGGAATTAATCTGATAAATGAATATATATTGCTGGTTTGCATGTTGCTACCTAGAGACAGCCAGTCCTAATTTAAGGTGGGAAGCATATAACAAACTTCGCAGTGTAAAGCAGGATACAATCTCTCACTAATAGAAATTCATATTCCACATTGTACATCAGGCTGTTGATGTTTAAAATGCTGCAGTGGTGCTAACATTAGGATTCAGAGATATTTGTTAACGCTTCTCTTGAGACTGTTCATACACACACATCCTCAAAGAGATAGCACGAGCCTCAAAATGAATTTGTCGGTGAGGCTTTAGAGTCCTATTCTATTCATATATGGTTTCATTTTTCTCAACGTGACCTTTGGTTCGCAGCAGTGATGGCTTTGGTTTGCTACTGGTTTCGAGGCAGCAGCTTCAAGGGAAAATGGGTCCGTGTCTTTTTTAGCTCTTAACAAAACTGTGGTCGTGTAGTGAACAGAGAGATCATATCACCCTCACGAAGTGATACATGCAGGTTAAAGGATGTCTGCCCCATTTCATGGGAACACGGGTCTCTCAAACTGCTGCCTGATTTCAATAAAAATGAATGGGAAAATATGGAAATGTGCAGTGAATGAGCAACTTCATGGATAATAGACCTTTACTGGTTTTATAATAAAGAAAGAAAAATAAAGAGGTTAGAAAAATGAGTGTTTGGATACTTTTGTGTTGCTTGTGCTGAAAGATATTAAAAATATGAAAGGATGCTCTTTTATAAACGTGGTTAACATGGAATGATTATAATTAAAAATACTGTTAGCAGCACTCCCACATCAATGCCTTGGATTTTTCAGTCTTGTTTCATTTGAATTGCTGCTAATAGTGCTTACTGTAGCTCGGGTGGTATATATTTTTATCGTAACACTACCCTCATCACGTTCTTGAACACAAAATATTTGGAATGCCCCAGATTATTTATATGCATTTCAATGTATCTAGGGAATAAAATCTTCCTGTAATGACATATAGGTACGTTAACAAAAATACAGTTTAAAAGAGGCGTCTAATTATATACTAAATTATTTTAATTGGTTTATATTCTTTGCTGTCTTTGCTGTTACCAATTTATGACATGCCAAAGAGAATCTGTATGTATTATATTAAAATAGTCCTGCATTGCTTTGAACCGAAGACAGCAAAAACTGGGTAAAGTTTAAATGACAGTAACAACCCTGTTAGAATTAATACCTTGCTGTATTTGAAATAAGCACTCAGACTGGAAATATCTGAAAAGAATAATTTGAACTGTAAGCAGTAAAAACATGTTTATATCTGCAGAGGTTTAACAATGCTGCACAGCACACATGCTTTGGCTAGTTAAAAACCTGTCCTGTAGACACTGATATGATACGCTTAAGCAGCATATCCCATGAGTAGTCCAATTCAGGGCAGCATTGCTACTCACAGAAGTAGTAATTTCTGTTATCTGGTGTTTTTAAGTTGAGCAATGGTAACAGCAAGGATGTGGTGTGGTTAAGGTTGATGACCATGTGAGATATACAAACTGAGTAAACAAGAGGAGTAGGTGTGAAGGAATATTTCAAAAGGTGTGAAAGCCAAATAGGTGTGGTACTGACGTAACAACCTTTCTGTCTATGATGGGAAGGATGGCTTCATTGGTTAGTCGTTTTCTTTCCTTTTTCTTCCCATCATTTTAAATTCCTTAAGAAAATGGAATGCAAGACCAAAAGTAAATTTGCTCAAAAACTTTATTATTGAACAGTGTTCAGAGTATATGAGAGTTCCTTGGGTAATCAGAGTAATAAATTAACACAAACAAATACAAAGAATAACAAATGTCCACGATGGATTGTTATTCAGTCAAATGGGGGGTTGGGAAATTACATTTTTCACTTACAGACACAGTAAGGAACTTAACAGCTTCAGGAACATGTATGGATGAATAGAAACTATGAAACAGGGCTGCCCAGGCAGTTGAACAAGGGAAGCTAACAGTCTCTGCAATAAGCCTGAAGAAAATAACTGTTGAAAACTGTTCACAGGAGATGGTTATCAAACACAGGGAGATGACAACGCCAAAACATATCTTTCTCTCCCACCTATAAAGGCTGTGGTAGAGGAAATGACAGAGAAGAAAGGCACTGGATTGGTATCAGGAGTGCTTAATGTGGTCTGACCCCTGCAAAATGCATTTGTTATTTATTCTTGCTGTTTAGTTACAGTCACATTAGGATGATTCAAATGATGAGAATGATAAACGTACTGTGTGTTTCCAGATCCATGGTGTGCATTCAGCAGCAAGAAAGGCTCTGTACTGTGGGACACTGTGGCCAAAAGCATTTGATACCCAGTAAGGGGTTTGGTCAGAGAAGTGAGAATTTGTCTTTGATGTTCTTGAAATAGGAAGAAGATAAAGAAATAACA